>NW_025749677.1:0-23272 GCF_021184085.1 Oncorhynchus gorbuscha | reverse complement strand
GGCACTTGAACCAAACAGACTCAGACACCTGCTCACCACGCAGCATCTGAGGAAAACACGACACGACAGGGCGATACACAAACACAGCACGGTGAATTCTAGACAAGGAACCGACAGGGCAGAAACGAATAACAAGGAGAGAAATAGGGACTCTAATCAGGGAAAAGGATCGGGAACAGGTGTGGGAAGACTAAATGATTGATTAGGGGAATAGGAACAGCTGGGAGCAGGAACGGAACGATAGAGAGAAGAGAGAGCGGGAGAGTGAGAGAGGGAGGGGGAGAGAGAGGGATAGAAAGAGGGAAAGAACCTAATAAGACCAGCAGAGGGAAACGAATAGAAGGAGAAGAACAGGGACAAGGCATGATAATCAATGACAAAACATGACAGTACCCCCACTCACCGAGCGCCTCCTGGCGCACTCGAGGAGGAATCCTGGCGGCAACGGAGGAAATCATCAATGAGTGAACGGTCCAGCACGTCCCGAGACGGAACCCAACTCCTCTCCTCAGGACCGTAACCCTCCCAATCCACTAAGTATTGGTGACCCCGTCCCGAGAACGCATGTCCATGATCTTATGTACCTTGTAAATAGGTGCGCTCTCGACAAGGACGGGAGGGGGGAGGGAAGACGAACGGGAGTGCGAAGAAAGGGCTTGACACAGGAGACATGGAAGACAGGATGGACGCGGCGAAGATGTCGCGGAAGAAGCAGTCGCACAGCGACAGGATTGACGACCTGGGAGACACGGAACGGACCAATGAACCGCGGAGTCAACTTACGAGAAGCTGTCGTAAGAGGAAGGTTGCGAGTGGAAAGCCACACTCTCTGGCCGCAACAATACCTTGGACACTTAATCCTGCGTTTATTGGCGGCTCTCACAGTCTGTGCCCTGTAACGGCAAAGTGCAGACCTCACCCTCCTCCAGGTGCGCTCACAACGTTGGACAAACGCTGAGCGGAGGGAACGCTGGACTCGGCAAGCTGGGATGAGAACAGAGGAGGCTGGTAACCCAGACTACTCTGAAACGGAGATAACCCGGTAGCAGACGAAGGAAGCGAATTGTGAGCGTATTCTGCCCAGGGAGCTGTTCTGCCCAAGACGCAGGGTTTCTGAAAGAAAGGCTGCGTAGTATGCGACCAATCGTCTGATTGGCCCTCTCTGCTTGACCGTTAGACTGGGGATGAAACCCGGAAGAGAGACTGACGGACGCACCAATCAAACGACAGAACTCCTCCAAAACTGTGACGTGAATTGCGGGCCTCTGTCTGAAACGGCGTCTAACGGGAGGCCATGAATTCTGAATACATTCTCGATAATGATTTGTGCCGTCTCCTTAGCGGAAGGAAGTTTAGCGAGGGGAATGAAATGTGCCGCCTTAGAGAACCTATCGACAACCGTAAGAATCACAGTCTTCCCCGCAGACAAAGGCAGACCGGTAATGAAGTCTAGGCGATGTGAGACCATGGTCGAGAAGGAATGGGAGCGGTCTGAGACGACCGGCAGGAGGAGAGTTACCCGACTTAGTCTGCGCGCAGTCCGAACAAGCAGCCACGAAACGGCGCGTGTCACGCTCCTGAGTCGGCCACCAAAAGCGCTGGCGAATAGACGCAAGAGTGCCTCGAACACCGGGATGACCAGCTAACTTGGCAGAGTGAGCCCACTGAAGAACAGCCAGACGAGTGGAAACAGGAACGAAAAGGAGGTTACTAGGACAAGCGCGGCGACGCAGTGTGCGTGAGTGCTTGCTTAACCTGTCTTTCAATTCCCAGACTGTTAACCCGACAACACGCCCATAAGGAAGAATCCCCTCGGGATCAGTAGAAGCCACAGAAGAACTAAACAGACGGGATAAGGCATCAGGCTTGGTGTTCTTGCTACCCGGACGGTAAGAAATCACAAACTCGAAACGAGCGAAAAACAACGCCCAACGAGCTTGACGGGCATTAAGTCGTTTGGCAGAACGGATGTACTCAAGGTTCTTATGGTCTGTCCAAACGACAAAAGGAACGGTCGCCCTCCAACCACTGTCGCCATTCGCCTAGGGCTAAGCGGATGGCGAGCAGTTCACGGTTACCCACATCATAGTTGCGCTCAGATGGCGACAGGCGATGAGAAAAATAAGCGCAAGGATGAACCTTATCGTCAGACTGGAAGCGCTGGGATAGAATGGCTCCCACGCCTACCTCTGAAGGTCAACCTCGACAATGAATTGTCTAGTGACGTCAGGAGTAACGAGGATAGGAGCGGACGTAAAACGTTCTTTTAGAAGATCAAAAGCTCCCTGGGCGGAACCGGACCACTTAAAACACTTCTTGACAGAAGTAAGAGCTGTGAGAGGGGCAGCAACTTGACCGAAATTACGAATGAAATGCCGATAGAAATTAGCGAAACCTAAAAAGCGCTGCAACTCGACACGTGACCTTGGAACGGGCCAATCACTGACAGCTTGGACCTTAGCGGAATCCATCTGAATGCCTTCAGCGGAAATAACGGAACCGAGAAAAGTAACGGAGGAGACATGAAAAGAGCACTTCTCAGCCTTTACGTAGAGACAATTCTCTAAAAGGCGCTGTAGAACACGCCGAACGTGCTGAACATGAATCTCGAGTGACGGAGAAAAAATCAGGATATCGTCAAGATAGACAAAAACAAAGATGTTCAGCATGTCTCTCAGAACATCATTAACTAATGCCTGAAAAACAGCTGGCGCATTGGCGAGACCAAACGGCAGAACCCGGTACTCAAAATGCCCTAACGGAGTGTTAAACGCCGTTTTCCACTCGTCCCCCTCTCTGATGCGCACGAGATGGTAAGCGTTACGAAGGTCCAACTTAGTAAAGCACCTGGCTCCCTGCAGAATCTCGAAGGCTGATGACATAAGGGGAAGCGGATAACGATTCTTAACCGTTATGTCATTCAGCCCTCGATAATCCACGCAGGGGCGCAGAGTACCGTCCTTCTTCTTAACAAAAAGAACCCCGCCCCGGCCGGAGAGGAAGAAGGCACTATGGTACCGGCGTCAAGAGACACAGACAAATAATCCTCGAGAGCCTTACGTTCGGGAGCCGACAGAGAGTATAGTCTACCCCGAGGAGGAGTGGTCCCCGGAAGGAGATCAATACTACAATCATACGACCGGTGAGGAGGAAGGGAGTTGGCTCGGGACCGACTGAAGACCGTGCGCAGATCATGATATTCCTCCGGCACTCCTGTCAAATCGCCAGGTTCCTCCTGAGAAGTAGGGACAGAAGAAACGGGAGGGATGGCAGACATTAAACACTTCACATGACAAGAAACGTTCCAGGATAGGATAGAATTACTAGACCAATTAATAGAAGGATTATGACATACTAGCCAGGGATGACCCAAAACAACAGGTGTAAACGGTGAACGAAAAATCAAAAAGAAATAGTCTCACTGTGGTTACCAGATACTGTGAGGGTTAAAGGTAGTGTCTCAAATCTGATACTGGGAAGATGACTACCATCTAAGGCGAACATGGGCGTAGGCTTCTCTAACTCTCTGAAAGGAATGTCATGTTTCCGAACCCATGCTTCGTCCATGAAACAACCCTCAGCCCCAGAGTCTATCAAGGCACTACATGTAGCACCCGAACCGGTCCAGCGTAGATGGACCGACAAAGTAGTACAGGATTTTGATGGAGAGACTTGAGTAGTTGCGCTCACCTGTAGCCCTCCGCTTACAGATGAGCTCTGGCTTTTACTGGACATGAATTAACAAAATGTCCAGCAACTCCGCAATAGAGGCACAGGCGGTTGGTGATCCTCCGTTCCCTCTCCTTAGTCGAGATGCGAATCCCTCCCAGCTGCATGGGCTCAGTCTCTGAGCCAGAGGAGGGAGATGGTTGCGATGCGGAGCAGGGAAACACCGTTGATGCGAGCTCTCTTCCACGAGCCCGGTGACGAAGATCTACCCGTCGTTCTATGCGTATGGCGAGAGCAATCAAAGAGTCCACATCTGAAGGAACCTCCCGGGAGAGAATCTCATCCTTAACCACTGCGTGGAGTCCCTCCAGAAAACGAGCGAGCAGCGCCGGCTCGTTCCACTCACTAGAGGCAGCAAGAGTGCGAAACTCAATAGAATAATCCGTTATGGACCGTTCACCTTGGCATAGGGAAGCCAGGGCCCTAGAAGCCTCCCTACCAAAAACTGAACGGTCAAAAACCCGAATCATCTCCTCTTTAAAGTTCTGGTACTTGTTAGAGCAATCAGCCCTTGCCTCCCAGATAGCTGTGCCCCATTCTCGAGCCCGGCCAGTAAGGAGTGAAATGACGTAAGCAACCCGAGCTCTCTCTCTAGAGTATGTGTTGGGTTGGAGAGAGAACACAATCTCACACTGCGTGAGAAAGGAGCGGCACTCAGTGGGCTGCCCGGAGTAGCAAGGTGGGTTATTAACCCTAGGTTCTGGAGGCTCGGCAGGCCAGGAAGTAACAGGTGGCATGAGACGAAGACTCTGGAACTGTCCAGAGAGGTCGGAAACCTGAGCGGCCAGGTTCTCCACGGCATGGCGAGCAGCAGACAATTCCTGCTCGTGTCTGCCGAGCATGGCTCCTGATCTCGACGGCAGTGTAACGAGCGTCTGAAGTCGCTGGGTCCATTCCTTGGTCGGTTCCTTCTGTCATGCAGGTGAAAGAGGACCCAAAAGCGACTTGGCGAAAACAGAGTCTTTAATCCAGTAAAGTAAATACAATCAAAAAACACAACTTTCACTCGAAATGACGAGGACAAACTGGAGACTCGATCTTGAACAGCAGGTGAACAGCAGGTTGCCTCGGGAAGGCACTTGAACCAAACAGACTCAGACACCTGCTCACCACGCAGCATCTGAGGAAAACACGACACGACAGGGCGATACACAAACACAGCACGGTGAATTCTAGACAAGGAACCGACAGGGCAGAAACGAATAACAAGGAGAGAAATAGGGACTCTAATCAGGGAAAAGGATCGGGAACAGGTGTGGGAAGACTAAATGATTGATTAGGGGAATAGGAACAGCTGGGAGCAGGAACGGAACGATAGAGAGAAGAGAGAGCGGGAGAGTGAGAGAGGGAGGGGGAGAGAGAGGGATAGAAAGAGGGAAAGAACCTAATAAGACCAGCAGAGGGAAACGAATAGAAGGAGAAGAACAGGGACAAGGCATGATAATCAATGACAAAACATGACAGTACCCCCACTCACCGAGCGCCTCCTGGCGCACTCGAGGAGGAATCCTGGCGGCAACGGAGGAAATCATCAATGAGTGAACGGTCCAGCACGTCCCGAGACGGAACCCAACTCCTCTCCTCAGGACCGTAACCCTCCCAATCCACTAAGTATTGGTGACCCCGTCCCCGAGAACGCATGTCCATGATCTTATGTACCTTGTAAATAGGTGCGCTCGACAAGGACGGGAGGGGGAGGGAAGACGAACGGGAGTGCGAAGAAAGGGCTTGACACAGGAGACATGGAAGACAGGATGGACGCGACGAAGATGTCGCGAAGAAGCAGTCGCACAGCGACAGGATTGACGACCTGGGAGACACGGAACGGACCAATGAACCGCGGAGTCAACTTACGAGAAGCTGTCGTAAGAGGAAGGTTGCGAGTGGAAAGCCACACTCTCTGGCCGCAACAATACCTTGGACTCTTAATCCTGCGTTTATTGGCGGCTCTCACAGTCTGTGCCCTGTAACGGCAAAGTGCAGACCTCACCCTCCTCCAGGTGCGCTCACAACGTTGGACAAACGCTTGAGCGGAGGGAACGCTGGACTCGGCAAGCTGGGATGAGAACAGAGGAGGCTGGTAACCCAGACTACTCTGAAACGGAGATAACCCGGTAGCAGACGAAGGAAGCGAATTGTGAGCGTATTCTGCCCAGGGGAGCTGTTCTGCCCAAGACGCAGGGTTTCTGAAAGAAAGGCTGCGTAGTATGCGACCAATCGTCTGATTGGCCCTCTCTGCTTGACCGTTAGACTGGGGATGAAACCCGGAAGAGAGACTGACGGACGCACCAATCAAACGACAGAACTCCCTCCAAAACTGTGACGTGAATTGCGGGCCTCTGTCTGAAACGGCGTCTAACGGGAGGCCATGAATTCTGAATACATTCTCGATAATGATTTGTGCCGTCTCCTTAGCGGAAGGAAGTTTAGCGAGGGGAATGAAATGTGCCGCCTTAGAGAACCTATCGACAACCGTAAGAATCACAGTCTTCCCCGCAGACAAAGGCAGACCGGTAATGAAGTCTAGGGCGATGTGAGACCATGGTCGAGAAGGAATGGGGAGCGGTCTGAGACGACCGGCAGGAGGAGAGTTACCCGACTTAGTCTGCGCGCAGTCCGAACAAGCAGCCACGAAACGGCGCGTGTCACGCTCCTGAGTCGGCCACCAAAAGCGCTGGCGAATAGACGCAAGAGTGCCTCGAACACCGGGATGACCAGC
Source organism: Oncorhynchus gorbuscha (assembly GCF_021184085.1). Classification (NCBI taxonomy): domain Eukaryota; kingdom Metazoa; phylum Chordata; class Actinopteri; order Salmoniformes; family Salmonidae; genus Oncorhynchus; species Oncorhynchus gorbuscha. The sequence continues at coordinate 16,824 of NW_025749677.1, read as the reverse complement.
TAACTTGGCAGAGTGAGCCCACTGAAGAACAGCCAGACGAGTGGAAACAGGAACGAAAAGGAGGTTACTAGGACAAGCGCGCGGCGACGCAGTGTGCGTGAGTGCTTGCTTAACCTGTCTTTCAATTCCCCAGACTGTTAACCCGACAACACGCCCATAAGGAAGAATCCCCTCGGGATCAGTAGAAGCCACAGAAGAACTAAACAGACGGGATAAGGCATCAGGCTTGGTGTTCTTGCTACCCGGACGGTAAGAAATCACAAACTCGAAACGAGCGAAAAACAACGCCCAACGAGCTTGACGGGCATTAAGTCGTTTGGCAGAACGGATGTACTCAAGGTTCTTATGGTCTGTCCAAACGACAAAAGGAACGGTCGCCCTCCAACCACTGTCGCCATTCGCCTAGGGCTAAGCGGATGGCGAGCAGTTCACGGTTACCCACATCATAGTTGCGCTCAGATGGCGACAGGCGATGAGAAAAATAAGCGCAAGGATGAACCTTATCGTCAGACTGGAAGCGCTGGGATAGAATGGCTCCCACGCCTACCTCTGAAGGCCAACCTCGACAATGAATTGTCTAGTGACGTCAGGAGTAACGAGGATAGGAGCGGACGTAAAACGTTCTTTTAGAAGATCAAAAGCTCCCTGGGCGGAACCGGACCACTTAAAACACTTCTTGACAGAAGTAAGAGCTGTGAGAGGGGCAGCAACTTGACCGAAATTACGAATGAAATGCCGATAGAAATTAGCGAAACCTAAAAAGCGCTGCAACTCGACACGTGACCTTGGAACGGGCCAATCACTGACAGCTTGGACCTTAGCGGAATCCATCTGAATGCCTTCAGCGGAAATAACGGAACCGAGAAAAGTAACGGAGGAGACATGAAAAGAGCACTTCTCAGCCTTTACGTAGAGACAATTCTCTAAAAGGCGCTGTAGAACACGTCGAACGTGCTGAACATGAATCTCGAGTGACGGAGAAAAAATCAGGATATCGTCAAGATAGACAAAAACAAAGATGTTCAGCATGTCTCTCAGAACATCATTAACTAATGCCTGAAAAACAGCTGGCGCATTGGCGAGACCAAACGGCAGAACCCGGTACTCAAAATGCCCTAACGGAGTGTTAAACGCCGTTTTCCACTCGTCCCCCCTCTCTGATGCGCACGAGATGGTAAGCGTTACGAAGGTCCAACTTAGTAAAGCACCTGGCTCCCTGCAGAATCTCGAAGGCTGATGACATAAGGGGAAGCGGATAACGATTCTTAACCGTTATGTCATTCAGCCCTCGATAATCCACGCAGGGGCGCAGAGTACCGTCCTTCTTCTTAACAAAAAGAACCCCGCCCCGGCCGGAGAGGAAGAAGGCACTATGGTACCGGCGTCAAGAGACACAGACAAATAATCCTCGAGAGCCTTACGTTCGGGAGCCGACAGAGAGTATAGTCTACCCCGAGGAGGAGTGGTCCCCGGAAGGAGATCAATACTACAATCATACGACCGGTGAGGAGGAAGGGAGTTGGCTCGGGACCGACTGAAGACCGTGCGCAGATCATGATATTCCTCCGGCACTCCTGTCAAATCGCCAGGTTCCTCCTGAGAAGTAGGGACAGAAGAAACGGGAGGGATGGCAGACATTAAACACTTCACATGACAAGAAACGTTCCAGGATAGGATAGAATTACTAGACCAATTAATAGAAGGATTATGACATACTAGCCAGGGATGACCCAAAACAACAGGTGTAAACGGTGAACGAAAAATCAAAAAAGAAATAGTCTCACTGTGGTTACCAGATACTGTGAGGGTTAAAGGTAGTGTCTCAAATCTGATACTGGGAAGATGACTACCATCTAAGGCGAACATGGGCGTAGGCTTCTCTAACTCTCTGAAAGGAATGTCATGTTTCCGAACCCATGCTTCGTCCATGAAACAACCCTCAGCCCCAGAGTCTATCAAGGCACTACATGTAGCACCCGAACCGGTCCAGCGTAGATGGACCGACAAAGTAGTACAGGATTTTGATGGAGAGACTTGAGTAGTTGCGCTCACCTGTAGCCCTCCGCTTACAGATGAGCTCTGGCTTTTACTGGACATGAATTAACAAAATGTCCAGCAACTCCGCAATAGAGGCACAGGCGGTTGGTGATCCTCCGTTCCCTCTCCTTAGTCGAGATGCGAATCCCTCCCAGCTGCATGGGCTCAGTCTCTGAGCCAGAGGAGGGAGATGGTTGCGATGCGGAGCAGGGAAACACCGTTGATGCGAGCTCTCTTCCACGAGCCCGGTGACGAAGATCTACCCGTCGTTCTATGCGTATGGCGAGAGCAATCAAAGAGTCCACATCTGAAGGAACCTCCCGGGAGAGAATCTCATCCTTAACCACTGCGTGGAGTCCCTCCAGAAAACGAGCGAGCAGCGCCGGCTCGTTCCACTCACTAGAGGCAGCAAGAGTGCGAAACTCAATAGAATAATCCGTTATGGACCGTTCACCTTGGCATAGGGAAGCCAGGGCCCTAGAAGCCTCCCTACCAAAAACTGAACGGTCAAAACCCGAATCATCTCCTCTTTAAAGTTCTGGTACTTGTTAGAGCAATCAGCCCTTGCCTCCCAGATAGCTGTGCCCCATTCTCGAGCCCGGCCAGTAAGGAGTGAAATGACGTAAGCAACCCGAGCTCTCTCTAGAGTATGTGTTGGGTTGGAGAGAGAACACAATCTCACACTGCGTGAGAAAGGAGCGGCACTCAGTGGGCTGCCCGGAGTAGCAAGGTGGGTTATTAACCCTAGGTTCTGGAGGCTCGGCAGGCCAGGAAGTAACAGGTGGCATGAGACGAAGACTCTGGAACTGTCCAGAGAGGTCGGAAACCTGAGCGGCCAGGTTCTCCACGGCATGGCGAGCAGCAGACAATTCCTGCTCGTGTCTGCCGAGCATGGCTCCTTGGATCTCGACGGCAGTGTAACGAGCGTCTGAAGTCGCTGGGTCCATTCCTTGGTCGGTTCCTTCTGTCATGCAGGTGAAAGAGGACCCAAAAGCGACTTGGCGAAAACAGAGTCTTTAATCCAGTAAAGTAAATACAATCAAAAAACACAACTTTCACTCGAAATGACGAGGACAAACTGGAGACTCGATCTTGAACAGCAGGTGAACAGCAGGTTGCCTCGGGAAGGCACTTGAACCAAACAGACTCAGACACCTGCTCACCACGCAGCATCTGAGGAAAACACGACACGACAGGGCGATACACAAACACAGCACGGTGAATTCTAGACAAGGAACCGACAGGGCAGAAACGAATAACAAGGAGAGAAATAGGGACTCTAATCAGGGAAAAGGATCGGGAACAGGTGTGGGAAGACTAAATGATTGATTAGGGGAATAGGAACAGCTGGGAGCAGGAACGGAACGATAGAGAGAAGAGAGAGCGGGAGAGTGAGAGAGGGAGGGGGAGAGAGAGGGATAGAAAGAGGGAAAGAACCTAATAAGACCAGCAGAGGGAAACGAATAGAAGGAGAAGAACAGGGACAAGGCATGATAATCAATAGTTACAGTTGAGAGCCCTGAGGCTATACAGCTTCTTCAAGAAATCAATATGAATGTGGTCATGCCTCTAAATTAAGTCATGGTGCTGTGTGTGTGTGTGTGTGTGTGTGTGTGTGTGTGTGTGTGTGTGTGTGTGTGTGTGTGTGTGTGTGTGTGTGTGTGTGTGTGTGTGTGTGTGTGTGTGTGTGTGTGTGTGTGTGTGTGTGTGTGTGTGTGTGAGATGGATATGAGCTGGCATCAGGTGAGGTGACAGGTTGGTAGTCTCAAAAACCCAACTCTAGGCAACACAGTGACTAGCATCTGGTTTCACTGATGGACTGTTTTGGCATAGATTAAGTATCACTGCCTACTTCGATAAGGAGTGGGGGATCAGGGGACTCTCTCAATAAATCACAAGGTTGAGATGCCAGAACGTTACAACTCAAAACCAAAGTTTTAGTTAAGTTAGTATGTAGACCCTTCCCACTGGGCAAAAACTCTTTGAAACAACATTGTTTCCATGTCATTTCAATGTGATGACGTTGAATCAACGTGGAAAACGAATTGGATTTGCAAAATCAATCAAATTGATTGATCAATCAAATTAATATTTTTCTACCCATCTTTTTTGACCTAAATCCAATGACATGGTAACATTTTTTGTTGAGTTCATCCAAATGTCAATCTAAACTAGATGTTGAAATGATGTCCGTGCCCAGTGGGTAGTCACTGTGTAGCCTAGGGTCAGGTTTTTTGAGACTAACAGGTTGGCAGGCCAGGCAGAGCTAGGGCTGTGTGTGAGAGAGTAAATGCTTTGACTCTGAGAGGAGCTGAGACCTGGCATGGGACGTCTCTCTGTCCTGAACCATCAAATCACACACAGCAAAGCATCAAGCTCAAATGTACTACATTAGATGAGGAATGGGGTGTCATCCTTTCAGATGTACCTCCAGTCTCTTCTCTTTCTATGCAGTGATGCTTTATCTTTTGATCTGCCTCTGTGATACATTTACTGTGTGTTCTGGCTCCCCGTCTCTCTTCCTCGCCTCTTCTCTCAGCATGCCGAAATAGGTTTTAAATAAATAATTATTTCACTTGATTGCAATGACCTGACATTGAAATAGCAGAGCAGGCAAGCTAGCTTTAACCTTCCCAGTTCTTGCGTGTGCTAATGAGAGAATTAAGGAGGCAGGGGTTCACGTGAGAGAAATTATCATTTATTCCCTCATTTCTAAACCAGTTCCTCCTCTACACCATGCAGCTACAGCATGGAAATGGACAAAGGTGATTATTCATTGACGACCACTGAGAAGAATGGATTTTCAATGGGATTTGAGGGGAGAATTGGCTAGCCACTTGTAACAGCCCTCCCACTGCAGATGACTGTGTCTTGGCAGGTTCTACCTTGGTCAGGAAAGAGATGAAACAGTGGAGCAGGTTATCAGTGCCAGTGAATGACTCCCAGCGGTTGGTCCACAGTGGGAGGGATGTACTGTGTGTGTGGCTAGGCCCAAGTCCTGTTGTCAGCCTGGCGTCTAGACAAAGCAGATTGTTGGTCCCCCTGGTAAGGGAGCTGTGTGGTCATGACAGAGCAGAATAACACTAATGTTTGGTATTCCTTTCTGTCGTAGAATAATCCCTATTTCCCCTACCTATCTTTTAAATCAGCTTTCTCCTCTTTACTCATTTCTTATTTTCATCCTTCCTCTTGATCCCTCCACCCTCTTGCCTGCCTTTTCCGCTGGCCTCCCATCCTTCTTTCTTCCTCCATCTCTTGTCTCCCCTCAACGGACAGCGCCATCACATACGCTGCGCCGGAGGAGAAATAGTGTTACCATGGCAACTGAGACTCTGAACTGAGCCTCTCTCTCTCTATCTCTCTCGCTCTCTCTCTCTCTCCTGTGTAAAGAGAGAAAGAACGGGCCCATACACAATTATGACAGCATGCTGAATATCTTAAATACTCTATTGGGTAATATATAAGAATGTGCTTCTTTTAATGAATAATTACAAGATACTGTACATCAAACCATTCAATTTCTGGTTAGAGACAAATATAGCCTACATACAGTATTGTATAGAAACACATGGGCTCCCGCGTGGTGCAGTGGTCTAAGGCACTGCATCTCAGTGCTAGAGGTATCACTACAGACCCTGGTTCGATTCAAGGCTGTATCACAACAGGCCGTGATTGGAGTCCCATAGGGTGGCACACAATTGGCCCAGCGTCGTCCGAGTTAGGGTTTGACCGAGGTAGGTTGTCATTGTAAATAAGAACTTGTTCTTAACTGAATTGCCTGGTTAAATAAAAAATTAAATAATAAATAAACATGCCAGTGTGCTGCTTGTGGGGGTAGATGAACAGGTGTTCTCCTCTGCAGAGATCCTGGTGCTGCATGTGTCCCAGACAGGGATGTTATATGGTTAATGGGTGTGACAGGAAATGAATGTGCACCAATGTGTTCTGAGGGCTCCTCTGTGACATCAGCCAGGGTTCATTTAGTAATTTATCTGAATCCATAAAAGATCTCCGGATAGGAGACCCAATTAGACCTGAGGAATGAGGCGGTTGGCGATGACAATGCAATAAGGATGTGTATGTGTGTGTATTCAATGTACTGTAATCTTACCCAATCAGAGTAAAGCAGTGCCATATTGGATTGCATAGCTCCTTAAATCATGCAGGGCCAATACACAGCTAGTTATTGATCTGGCCAAGAGGCTTGGTGTGGTTGTCATACGTTAGTGGATGGGAATTAACATGGAGTGGTTGGGTGCTTGTTAATGCTGTATGTGAGATGGAACTAACAGTGGTAGTTTGAGCAACCAGGAAGATATTCTGGCTGAGGTGAAGATGGGAGCTAAGTTGGTGCATGGCTTTCAAACTGGTGTCTTTGTTGTCAGATGCATGTGAACAACTCCAAAGCCAATGTACACGTTCACATGGTTCCCTCAACCCAACCACAGCTGTAGTTGAATCCCTCATGTCATTTACCACATAGGATGTTCAGAGGAGATGTTGGCATGTGTCTGAATTGTAGAAATGTATGAGATGTGCCACATGGGGGAAAGACGGAGACCCACGTTGTTTGATTTGTGAGATTCCCCTGTAGCACTGAGATTCTGAGAATTGACAGTGAGGTGGTGATAGATAGATGATGTTAAAGACACACACGACTGTTTACATTGGAACAGTATCCACATAGGAAGTTACGGCTGCACCGTGTGTGTGTGTGTGTGTGTGTGTGTGTGTGTGTGTGTGTGTGTGTGTGTGTGTGTGTGTGTGTGTGTGTGTGTGTGTGTGTGTGTGTGTGTGTGTGTGTGTGTGTGTGTGTGTTTGCGTGCGTGTGTGTGTGTGTGTGTGGGGGGGGTTCTTTGCAGTAATTTCCGTGATTCAGCCACAGAGGGGAAATTGATTTAGCAGCGTAGCCCAGAGACTCAGCTGGATCAGACAGCAAGGGACAATTAGCCCCTGGTGCAGAGCAGTCACACACCACTCACAGTCACACACACTGCCAATTTGTCCCACAGAAGGGGAATTAATGCCTGTCAATTCCATGTGATTGTAAGTGATGACACAGAGGAGGATTGCCTGTCACGGTTGTCTCTTCATTCTACTTTAAGCACGCTGCTGCATGGACTGTATGTCACAATCTTAAACCTTCAGCCTCTGTCTGTTCCTCTAACCCTGAGAGAAGTGGTCATATGTTTCGGTCTTTGTCCACTGGGGATGTTGACAGCAGCCCACTCGCTCAGCCTACAGTACCTTACCCACAGTGCATTATGGTGATGGGATTTGTGCCGTGAGGGCAGCAGGACCGCAGGGTCAGATACAGATTGGATTAGAGAAGTTTTTCTGAGTTGTGTGTGACACTGAGTTGTGTGTGACACTGAATATAACTGGCATCAGATTGGCTTATGGTGGCCTCAGCAGGGTCGGCTCGTTTGGGGATACTGCCATCGTGGATGGGTAATCTTTTACTTGATAGAGTGTCAGTGGAAAATGCGTCCCTGTGTCAGATGCCTGTCTAAATGTGTATACCCTGACAGAGTGTAGTTATGGGGGAGGACTATTTGGTATACTGGGAGTTGCAATCCACACCCTCACCTTCCTGGATTAACAGCCACAACCTATCCCATCCCTCTGGCATCCCAAATAACAACTATGTTACTGTATGAATATAGATACAGTGCATTCGGAAGTATTCAGACCCCTTGACTTTTTCCACATATTGTTACGTAACAGCCTCATTCTAAAATGGATGAAATAGTTTTTTCCCCTCATCAATCTACAAACGATACCCCATAATGACAAAACAAAAATAGGTTTTTAGACATGATTGAAAATGTATTTAAAGTAAAAACATGAAATATCACATTTACATAAGTATTCAGACCTTTTACTCAGTACTTTGTTGAGGACCTCTCCAGAAATGTTTGATCTGGTTCAAGTCCGGGCTGAGGCTGGGCCACTCAGGGACATTCAGAGACTTGTCCCAAAGCCACTCCTGCATTGTCTTGGCTGTGTGCTTAGGGTCATTGTCATGTTGGAAGGTGAACCTTTGCCCCAGTCTGAGGTCCTGAGCGCTCTGGAGTAGGTTTTCATCAAGGATCTCGCTGTACTTTTCTCTGTTCATCGTTCCGTCAATCCTGACTAGTCTCCCAGTGTCTGCCGCTGAAAAACAGCCCTTCTCCCCCGATTGCTCAATTTGGCTGGGCGGCCATCTCTAGAAAGAGTCTTGGTGGTTGCAAACTTCTTCCATTTAAGAATGATGGAGGCCACTATGTTCTTGGGGACTTTCAATGCTGCAGAAATGTTTTGGTACCCTTCCCCAGATCTGTGCCTCGGCACAATCCTGTCTCTGAGCTCTAAGGATAATTCCCTCGACCTCATGGCTTGTTGTTTTCTCTGACATGCACTGTCAACTGTGGGGCCTTATACAGATAGGTGTATACCTTCCAAAATCATGTCCAGTCAATTGAATTTACCACAGGTGGACTCCAATGCAGTTGTAGAAGGTCTCAAGGATGATCAATGGAAACAGAAGTCACCTGAGCTCAATTTCAAGTCTCATAGCAAATATTTATGTTTTTTATTTTTTATATATTTGCAAAAATGTCTAAAAACCTGTTTTCGCTTTGCCATTATAGGGTATTGTGTGTAGATTGATGAGGAAAAAATCAAATTTACTACATTTTGAATAAGGCTGTAACATAGCAAAATGTAGAAAAAGTCAAGGGGCCTGTATACTTTCCAAATGCATCGTAATCTTATCAATTCTATATGTAATTCTATGTGACTTACTTTTACTTCATATTTTTATTATTTTATGATTATGATTTACTCATTATGATTGGGTAATTACCACTATCACTCTATGGTGAGGATTTCTCACTGTTCATTCTATATGCTCAGAATCATAATGCTGTTGAACTGACCAGTGACTATCAGAGCTCATAATATTCAGTCCATGATCTTGCCTGCAGCTAAATTAATTACAGGACCATCTCTGTGATTATCGTCTAAACTGCTGAAGTGCTGCTTGCTTAAATAAAATATGGATTGTCTGATTTGAGAGATTCCTGAAATAAAGTGAGTGTCCTTGACGACAAGGCGGTTTTCAGTGGCCAGTCATCACAGGAAGCAGAACTAACAGTGATGCTGTGCTCCTGGCAGTAGTTTCTTATTGAATGAGGTTGGGGTTCTTTCACTGCTACCACATGCAGTACTGGTTATCTGTCACACACTCTGTGATTGCTGTATATGGCTCTGGAGGCAAGGGAATAACTGCTACCACAAGAGATGAATCGCATTAACATATGCCATTTTGAAATGTAATCTTGCTATGTCATTACTTGCCATCACTACTGCCTGAGGAGTACCTCGTTGGTATTGGCACCATCTTGGCACCACCTTCTGTTTATCAAATTCTCTTTTTGTATCATGCAGGCCACTTTACTTTCATATTGATAAGACTAACATTTTTATTTACCCCCAGGTTAAAGAGAGGTTGCTATGCCAACAGAGCTTGGCTCTGAGTCACAGGTGAAGAAGGCAGCCGAAGAGTCCTCCTGGCAGAAGGGGGCAGCAACAGGCATGCAGGACTCGGCTTTAGACGCGAAGATGGCCAAACAGGTAGGAGAGCAGAGGAAGTTCAATCTATACCACAATTAGGGCCTTGTGTTTTTCCTGGTTAGATCACACACAATCTCGTCCTACATCAACCATTGACAGATATTTGCACATGTTTAGTGGCCATAATTATAATAGACATCCATTTATTGTCAATTTCACCTGTGACTATGACTGTCCCTATGTAAAGGACCAGGACTCCAAACTGATCGACGACCACAGGGAAATAGACGACGTGTCAGAAAAGACCACCCCAAACAAGACCCCCAAGTCCCCCCAGAAGACTTCCAAACGGCCAAAGACTGTTCCCTTCAAGGTCACCCTACTGGACACCTCTGACTATGAGGCAGGGATTGAGGTAAGCATGGATAAAGGGAAGAATTTCATCCCTGAACAGAACCATGTTGGAGGTTACGTCCAGAACGGGTTTGAATGAATCAGTCAAAAAATATAACAGTGAGAAATGTTCCTCTAATTGTTTTATATTTGTCCTTTTGGCTCCACCAGCAGATGCAACTAGTTCCTTTACTTTGGAACACTGTGTCTTTTTTGTGTTTACTGTATGTTATGAAGCTGCTGAGTGCAGATAAGGCCGTTATAAAGCAGATGAAAGAGAGGGCGTCATGCGTTGTGTAATGGTGTATGTGGTGTAGCACTTCCACTGTGAAGCTCTCCACACGGAAAGGCCAATGCAAGGTTACACATTCTCTGCCACAGACACAGATTCCAGTCATTAGAATAAGCGACACATAGAATATAGTGGAGGAAAAGCAGGCTCACCCGCTTACAATGCCTGGTATCACAGCACCATCACCAAACAGGACACGTCTTCACGATGGTAGGAATGCTTCATGGTGGTAGGCAAAGCTTCGTGATGGTAGGGAATGCTTCATGGTGGTAGGCAATGCTTCGTGATGGGAGGGAATGCTCACTGTATTCAGTTAGAAAATGGGTCAAGAGAAGCATCCTTTGTTGAAGGAGTGATGTGCGAACTCTTAGAGATGGAGAAACCTGTATTTATTGGTTGGCAAGAGCACTATACTGTTGCTGTCTTGTGTCTTCTAATGGTAGCTAGTAATGCATATACTGTATGGCTTTATCACCATGCTTCAGAGGGACTGTTTTGTGATGCATAACAAGGATTAAGTGTCTGTCTGTCTGTCTGTCTGTCTGTCTGTCTGTCTGTCTGTCTGTCTGTCTGTCTGTCTGTCTGTCTGTCTGTCTGTCTGTCTGTCTGTCTGTCTGTCTGTCTGTCTGTCTGTCTGTCTGTCTGTCTGTCTGTCTGTCTGTCTGTCTGTCTGTCTGTCTGTCTGTCTGTCTGTCTGTCTGTCTGTCTGTCTGTCTGTCTGTCTGTCTGTCTGTCTGTCTGTCTGTCTGTCTGTCTGTCTGTCTGTCTGTCTCCCTCACTCCCTGTGTCTTTGGGATGGTGGATGTAAGTCTCCTCTCCCCTGGCCAATCTGTGCTATCCTGGCAGGCTGTGCCACGCTCCTCTTCCATAGCCCCTCCTAAACATAGCTGGATATGGGCGATTCTAGCATTATGGATGTTCCATTTGCATGCAAAATCACAACTTGAATTTCTCACAGAATGGACAAACAAAATATAAATTCAACTTTTTGTTGGGAGTGTAAACCCAACTTTACTATTTTGTGATTAGTTTGATGTTTATCTTAACCTTTTTGCACAAAATGTAGACACTATAACTATTATCGACCAGAACAAATGAGAATGGCAGTTACTGACCTCAATTCCGGCTTCAACTTTGACTTTATTGCCCTAGGCTCATTGCCTAATTCCGACCCAGGTTTTGGGCTATCTAAGAGGAAACGCCAGCAAAAAGAGGCAGGAGAGGGGGCCCTGCCGAGATTAAGGCGAAGGGAAAACCGGCCACCTCTTCTCTCAGTTCTATTGGCCAAAAGTGCAGTCTTTTCATAATTCACATGGATTAACGCCGATCGCGGATTTGCTTGTCATGCAGGTGAAGGAGGACCCAAACGCGACTTAACAGAAACAGAGTTTATTAATGCTCAAAAACCGAATAACTGAAATCCTCTAGACAGTAGAGGGGAAAACAACTGGAGAAGCGGCCACAGACTGCAGGTCGCTTCGGGTAGGCGCAGGCCGTAGTCAACTGAGACACCTGCTCACACGCAGCGTCTGAAGAAGGCACAAAACACGACAGGACAGGGTGATACACAATCACGGCAAAAAACACGACAGGACAGGGCGAAACGCAATTACAGCATGGAATACAAAACAAGGAACCGATGGATCAGGAACGGATCACAAAGGAATAAATAGGGAGTCTAATCAGGGAAAGGATCGGGAACAGGTGTGGGAAGGCTAAATGATGATTAGGGGAATAGGAACAGCTGGGAGCAGGAACGGAACGACAGAGAGAAGAGAGAGCGAGAGAGTGAAAGGGGAGGGGGAGAGAGAGGGATAGAACCAAACAAGACCAGCAGAGGGAAACGAATAGCATGGGGAGCACAGGGACAAGACATGACAATAAATGACAAACATGACAGTACCCCCCACTCACCGAGCGCCTCCTGGCGCACTCGAGGAGGAATCCTGGCGGCAACGGAGGAAATCATCGATGAGCGAACGGTCCAGCACGTCCCGAGACGGAACCCAACTCCTCTCCTCAGGACCGTAACCCTCCCAATCCACTAGGTATTGGTGACCCCGTCCCCGAGAACGCATGTCCATAATTTTATGTACTTTGTAAATAGGTGCGCTCTCGACAAGGACGGGAGGGGGAGGGAAGACGAACGGGGGTGCGAAGAAAGGGCTTAACACAGGAGACATGGAAGACAGGATGGACGCGACGAAGATGTCGCGGAAGAAGCAGTCGCACAGCGACAGGATTGACGACCTGGGAGACACGGAACGGACCAATGAACCGCGGAGTCAACTTACGAGAAGCTGTCGTAAGAGGAAGGTTGCGAGTGGAAAGCCACACTCTCTGGCCGCAACAATACCTTGGACTCTTAATCCTGCGTTTATTGGCGGCTCTCACCGTCTGTGCCCTGTAACGGCAAAGTGCAGACCTCACCCTCCTCCAGGTGCGCTCACAACGTTGGACAAACGCTTGAGCGGAGGGAACGCTGGACTCGGCAAGCTGGGATGAGAACAGAGGAGGCTGGTAACCCAGACTACTCTGAAACGGAGATAACCCGGTAGCAGACGAAGGAAGCGAATTGTGAGCGTATTCTGCCCAGGGAGCTGTTCTGCCCAAGACGCAGGGTTCCTGAAAGAAAGGCTGCGTAGTATGCGACCAATCGTCTGATTGGCCCTCTCTGCTTGACCGTTAGACTGGGGATGAAACCCGGAAGAGAGACTGACGGACGCACCAATCAAACGACAGAACTCCCTCCAAAACTGTGACGTGAATTGCGGACCTCTGTCTGAAACGGCGTCTAACGGGAGGCCATGAATTCTGAATACATTCTCAATAATGATTTGTGCCGTCTCCTTAGCGGAAGGAAGTTTAGCGAGGGGAATGAAATGTGCCGCCTTAGAGAACCTATCGACAACCGTCAGAATCACAGTCTTCCCCGCAGACAAAGGCAGACCGGTAATGAAGTCTAAGGCAATGTGAGACCATGGTCGAGAAGGAATGGGGAGCGGTCTGAGACGACCGGCAGGAGGAGAGTTACCCGACTTAGTCTGCGCGCAGTCCGAACAGGCAGCCACGAAACGGCGCGTGTCACGCTCCTGAGTCGGCCACCAAAAGCGCTGGCGAATAGACGCAAGAGTGCCTCGAACACCGGGATGACCCGCTAACTTGGCAGAGTGAGCCCACTGAAGAACAGCCAGACGAGTGGAAACAGGAACGAAAAGGAGGTTACTAGGACAAGCGCGCGACGCAGTGTGCGTGAGTGCTTGCTTAACCTGTCTTTCAATTCCCCAGACTGTTAACCCGACAACACGCCCATAAGGAAGAATCCCCTCGGGATCAGTAGAAGCCACAGAAGAACTAAACAGACGGGATAAGGCATCAGGCTTGGTGTTCTTGCTACCCGGACGGTAAGAAATCACAAACTCGAAACGAGCGAAAAACAACGCCCAACGAGCTTGACGGGCATTAAGTCGTTTGGCAGAACGGATGTACTCAAGGTTCTTATGGTCTGTCCAAACGACAAAAGGAACGGTCGCCCCCTCCAACCACTGTCGCCATTCGCCTAGGGCTAAGCGGATGGCGAGCAGTTCACGGTTACCCACATCATAGTTGCGCTCAGATGGGGACAGGCGATGAGAAAAATAAGCGCAAGGATGAACCTTATCGTCAGACTGGGAGCGCTGGGATAGAATGGCTCCCACGCCTACCTCTGAAGCGTCAACCTCGACAATGAATTGTCTAGTGACGTCAGGAGTAACGAGGATAGGAGCGGACGTAAAACGTTCTTTTAGAAGATCAAAAGCTCCCTGGGCGGAACCGGACCACTTAAAACACGTCTTGACAGAAGTAAGAGCTGTGAGAGGGGCAGCAACTTGACCGAAATTACGAATGAAACGCCGATAGAAATTAGCGAAACCTAAGAAGCGCTGCAACTCGACACGTGACCTTGGAACGGGCCAATCACTGACAGCTTGGACCTTAGCGGAATCCATCTGAATGCCTTCAGCGGAAATAACGGAACCGAGAAAAGTAACGGAGGAGACATGAAAAGAGCACTTCTCAGCCTTTACGTAGAGACAATTCTCTAAAAGGCGCTGTAGAACACGTCGAACGTGCTGAACATGAATCTCGAGTGACGGAGAAAAAATCAGGATATCGTCAAGATAGACAAAAACAAAAATGTTTAGCATGTCTCTCAGAACATCATTAACTAATGCCTGAAAAACAGCTGGCGCATTGGCGAGACCGAACGGCAGAACCCGGTACTCAAAATGCCCTAACGGAGTATTAAACGCCGTTTTCCACTCGTCCCCCTCTCTGATGCGCACGAGATGGTAAGCGTTACGAAGGTCCAACTTAGTAAAGCACCTGGCTCCCTGCAGAATCTCGAAGGCTGATGACATAAGGGGGAAGCGGATAACGATTCTTAACCGTTATGTCATTCAGCCCTCGATAATCCACGCAGGGGCGCAGAGTACCGTCCTTCTTCTTAACAAAAAAGAACCCCGCCCGGCCGGAGAGGAAGAAGGCACTATGGTACCGGCGTCAAGAGACACAGACAAATAATCCTCGAGAGCCTTACGTTCGGGAGCCGACAGAGAGTATAGTCTACCTCGAGGAGGAGTGGTCCCCGGAAGGAGATCAATACTACAATCATACGACCGGTGAGGAGGAAGGGAGTTGGCTCGGGACCGACTGAAGACCGTGCGCAGATCATGATATTCCTCCGGCACTCCTGTCAAATCGCCAGGTTCCTCCTGAGAAGTAGGGACAGAAGAAATGGGAGGGATGGCAGACATTAAACACTTCACATGACAAGAAACGTTCCAGGATAGGATAGAATTACTAGACCAATTAATAGAAGGATTATGACATACAAGCCAGGGGTGACCCAAAACAACAGGTGTAAACGGTGAACGGAAAATCAAAAAAGACATAGTCTCACTGTGGTTACCAGATACTGTGAGAGTTAAAGGTAGTGTCTCAAATTTGATACTGGGAAGATGACTACCATCTAAGGCAAACATGGGCGTAGGCCTGTCTAACGGTCTGAAAGGAATGTTATGTTTCCGAGCCCATGCTTCGTCCATGAAACTACCCTCAGCCCCAGAGTCAATCAAAGCACTGCATGTAGCACCCGAACCGGTCCAGCGTAGATGGACCGACATAGTAGTACAAGATCTAGATGAAGGGACCTGAGTAGTAGCGCTCACCAGTAGCCCTCCGCTTACTGATGGGCTCTGGCCTCTTACTGGACATGAAATAACAAAATGTCCAGCAACTCCGCAATAGAGGCACAGGCGGTTGGTGATCCTCTGTTCCCTCTCCTTATTCGAGATGCGAATCCCTCCCAGCTGCATGGGCTCAGTCTCAAAGCCAGAGGGAGATGGTTGCGATGCGGAGCAGGGAAACACCGTTGATGCGAGCTCTCTTCCACGAGCCCGGTGACGAAGATCTACCCGTCGTTCTATGCGGATGGCGAGAGCAATCAAGGAGTCCACATCTGAAGGAACCTCCCGGGAGAGAATCTCATCCTTAACCACTGCGTGGAGTCCCTCCAGAAAACGAGCGAGCAGCGCCGGCTCGTTCCACTCACTAGAGGCAGCAAGAGTGCGAAACTCAATGGAATAATCCGTTATGGACCGTTCACCTTGGCATAAGGAAGCCAGGGCCCTAGAAGCCTCCTCACCAAAAACTGAACGGTCAAAAACCCGAATCATCTCCTCCTTAAAGTTCTGGAATCTGTTAGAGCAATCAGCCCTTGCCTCCCAGATAGCTGTGCCCCATTCTCGAGCCCGGCCAGTAAGGAGTGAAATGACGAAAGCAACCCGAGCTCTCTCTCTAGAGTATGTGTGGGGTTGGAGAGAGAACACAATCTCACACTGCGTGAGAAAGGAGCGGCACTCAGTGGGCTGCCCGGAGTAGCAAGGTGGGTTATTAACCCTGGGTTCAGGAGGCTCGGCAGGCCAGGGAGAAACAGGTGGCACGAGACGTAGACTCTGGAACTGTCCAGAGAGGTCGGAAACCTGAGCGGCCAGGTTCTCCACGGCATGACGAGCAGCAGACAATTCCTGCTCGTGTCTGCCGAGCATGGCTCCTTGGATCTCGACGGCAGTGTAACGAGCGTCTGAAGTCGCTGGGTCCATTCTTTGGTCGGTTCCTTCTGTCATGCAGGTGAAGGAGGACCCAAACGCGACTTAACAGAAACAGAGTTTATTAATGCTCAAAAACCGAATAACTGAAATCCTCTAGACAGTAGAGGGGAAAACAACTGGAGAAGCGGCCACAGACTGCAGGTCGCTTCGGGTAGGCGCAGGCCGTAGTCAACTGAGACACCTGCTCACACGCAGCGTCTGAAGAAGGCACAAAACACGACAGGACAGGGTGATACACAATCACGGCAAAAAACACGACAGGACAGGGTGAAACGCAATTACAGCATGGAATACAAAACAAGGAACCGATGGATCAGGAACGGAACACAAAGGAATAAATAGGGAGTCTAATCAGGGGAAAGGATCGGGAACAGGTGTGGGAAGGCTAAATGA
>NW_025749676.1:0-23276 GCF_021184085.1 Oncorhynchus gorbuscha | reverse complement strand
GTTAACACTTTCCATATAGTCTACAGAGTACTAACACGTTCTGTATAGACTACATAGTGTTAACACTTTCCATATAGTCTACAGAGTACTAACACGTTCTGTATAGACTACATAGTGTTAACACTTTCCATATAGTCTACAGAGTACTAACACGTTCTGTATAGACTACATAGTGTTAACACTTTCCATATAGTCTACAGAGTACTAACACGTTCTCCTACATAGTGTTAACACTTTCCATATAGTCTACAGAGTACTAACACGTTCTGTATAGACTACATAGTGTTAACACTTTCCATATAGTCTACAGAGTACTAACACGTTCTGTATAGACTACATAGTTAACACTTTCCATATAGTCTACAGAGTACTAACACGTTCTGTATAGACTACATAGTGTTAACACTTTCCATATAGTCTACAGAGTACTAACACGTTCTGTATAGACTACATAGTGTTAACACTTTCCATATAGTCTACAGAGTACTAACACGTTCTGTAGACTACATAGTGTTAACACTTTCCATATAGTCTACAGAGTACTAACACGTTCTCTATAGACTACATAGTGTTAGCACTCTATTATTATCTTTTCAGATGTGACATTTTTAGATCATGATGAAGATGATGACTTTTTGGGGAGACCTGGGGTCTTACAAATAAAAAAAAATAAACATCTATTTATCCTAGTTATGACTACTGAAAACAACCCCCCCAGACGAATACTGAGTATGTCTGAAGCTCATATGATTTGATTATGTAAGGTAAAAGAGTCAACTTTTGCAGATGGCTGGGCTAACCTGTGGCTGGGACAAACAGGTGCTGACTGACATGAGTGATGGTGCTTCCATTTCTGTTCAAGCCAGAATGCAATTCCCTGAGCAGGTTGAAATTTGTTTGTATGTACCCGGTCCGTTATTGTGGCCTAGTTTATTGTATTGTATTTATTGATTCTTTGAGTAAATTACGTTCCTTACTCATATCTGGCTTCCTGCGCCTGGCTCCTCCACACCAGCTACACACAGGCCGATCACAGTGTGTTTGTGTGTGCTTGCAGCACATGCATTTGGTTAATCTGTGTTTTGTTCATGATAGGCTTTCTAGTCAAATAAAATGACTTGCTGCAAACTAAACATACGATGGAGCTCAATTCATTAATGCACAAAGGAGTGTATTTATGTAAATAATGCAACACGTGACTTGTTAGGAAGAACACAGGACAGAGAGATTTGGCCAAAATCATTTATACATGTAGCTGATGTTCCACCGGGTTGGACACAGCCTTCTGAAGGAGAGAGAACCACACATATTGTGAATCAGGGTCTGAGTTTCCAAAACAACTCAGGTAGGTTATTTTACATTTTAACTTTTGTTTTAAATCTCCTGTTCATGTTTTCATTCAGACTTTCTGAGAGAATGCACAAAGCTTTGACATTTTAGTAGACCTATGTATATCTGAGTATTTTTATGTATCCTTTGAGTCAGTATATATGTATGTTTGAATTAATATTTTTTCAATAATATATTGAAACGTAATGTCCTGAATTGTGTAATCTCCCCTTTCTCATTTCAGATATTGTTCCACAAGGATGAATGACTCTTCAGGAAACCACACTTACCTTGACAACTGGGATTTTTGCCTTAACCAGGGCTATGTTGTGATAATACTGTCCTGTGCTGTCCAGGTCCTGTGCTTCACTCTGGGGTTTCCAGCCTTGCTCTGGTGCCTCTGGCTCTCTCTCAGTGGAAGTCTCTCTGGAGGTCTCAAACCCACCCGGGTCTTCTCTGTTAACCTGTTTGCAGTGGAGCTGGTGTTCTGTACCGAGGTTCTCCTTCAGGTGTTCAACTACTTCATCCAGAACATCATGTTAGTGCAGACTGGTTTTTTCCTCTATATCCTCTCCTGGACCTGCCGGCCCCTGCTCCAGGGCTGCATCTGTGTGGAGAGATACCTGGCGGTGGCCCATCCTGTGGCTTTCCTCAAGTACAGGCGCCGGAGGTACAGGGTGGCTTGTTCAATCATGGTCTGGGTGTTGACACTTGCTTACGCAAGTAGCCTTTTTTTGTATTTTGAAGAAACCTCAGGTTATGTTCTCATTGGTGTCTATTGTCTTGGGATGGCTGTCATTTCTCTCTGCTGCTTCTTCATCCTGCGTGTGCTGAAGCAGCCTGGTCCAGGAGAGGTAGAGGGGGGCAGAGGGGGAGAGAAGAAACAGGGAAAGACAGACCCACATAAGATGAGAGCTTTTGGGATCGTCTTAACCAACCTGGTTATTATCTTGGCAAGTTCCATCACGGTGGTTGTTGGTTGGGCCATCGAGTCATCCAGTCTTGACAACTACTGCAATGTCTTCCCCATGTTGCTGATTGTTAACATCTTCAGTGTCCTGGTCTCACCCCTGATGCACCTCTACAGAGAGGGAAGGCTGCCATGCCGTAGAGGGCCAGAGACATGTTAGACTTGTGTTGTGGGCCTCTACAGAGAGGGAAGGCTGCCATGCCGTAGAGGGCCAGAGACATGTTAGACTTGTGTTGTGGGCACTAACAGAACAGGTTTATGTGACAAACTATCACTCTGAGACCTTGTGTTAAATACTCTTTGAATTAAAATAGTTCTGTCAATTCCGAGGCGCAGCCTAACTTCTTAGTGCTTGCAACTGTAGTTTAAATATTCATAGAAACGGCAAAGGCGTTGAAATGTAGTGTAATGTTTTGTTTAATAAATTGTTTTTATTATTTAAATTTGTTGGCAAGTAGCAAAATCATTTTGTGAGATATAGCTTGTTATCATTAAAGGGCAATGTGCAGTTCAAACAACAACAAAGTGGATTCCCTGTTTTGGTATAAAGGTGAGGGATGGTGATGGAGAAACTCTCAAATGTTGAGGCTGTACAGTGTTTTTGTCATGCAGGTGAAAGAGGACCCAAAAGCGACTTGGCGAAAACAGAGTCTTTAATCCAGTAAAGTGAATACAAACAAAAAAACACAACTTTCACTCGAAATGACGAGGACAAACTGGAGACTCGATCTTGAACAGCAGGTGAACAGCAGGTTGCCTCGGGAAGGCACTCGAACCAGACAGACTCAGACACCTGCTCACCACGCAGCATCTGAGGAAAACACGACACGACAGGGCGATACACAATCACAGCACGGTGAATTCTAAACAAGGAACCGACAGGACAGGAACGGAACACAAAGGAAGAAATAGGGACTCTAATCAGGGGAAAGGATCGGGAACAGGTGTGGGAAGACTAAATGATTGATTAGGGGAATAGGAACAGCTGGGAGCAGGAACGGAACGATAGAGAGAAGAGAGAGCGAGAGAGTGAGAGAGGGAGGGGGAGAGAGAGGGATAGAAAGAGGGAAAGAACCTAATAAGACCAGCAGAGGGAAACGAATAGAATGGGAAGCACAGGGACAAGACAAGATAATAAATGACAAACATGACCGTACCCCCCCACTCACCGAGCGCCTCCTGGCGCACTCGAGGAGGAATCCTGGCGGCAACGGAGGAAATCATCAATGAGTGAACGGTCCAGCACGTCCCGAGACGGAACCCAACTCCTCTCCTCAGGACCGTAACCCTCCCAATCCACTAAGTATTGGTGACCCCGTCCCCGAGAACGCATGTCCATGATCTTATGTACCTTGTAAATAGGTGCGCTCTCGACAAGGACGGGAGGGGGGAGGGAAGACGAACGGGGTGCGAAGAAAGGGCTTAACACAGGAGACATGGAAGACAGGATGGACGCGACGAAGATGTCGCGGAAGAAGCAGTCGCACAGCGACAGGATTGACGACCTGGGAAACACGGAACGGACCAATGAACCGCGGAGTCAACTTACGAGAAGCTGTCGTAAGAGGAAGGTTGCGAGTGGAAAGCCACACTCTCTGGCCGCAACAATACCTTGGACTCTTAATCCTGCGTTTATTGGCGGCTCTCACAGTCTGTGCCCTGTAACGGCAAAGTGCAGACCTCACCCTCCTCCAGGTGCGCTCACAACGTTGGACAAACGCTTGAGCGGAGGGAACGCTGGACTCGGCAAGCTGGGATGAGAACAGAGGAGGCTGGTAACCCAGACTACTCTGAAACGGAGATAACCCGGTAGCAGACGAAGGAAGCGACCTGAGCGTATTCTGCCCAGGGGAGCTGTTCTGCCCAAGACGCAGGGTTTCTGAAAGAAAGGCTGCGTAGTATGCGACCAATCGTCTGATTGGCCCTCTCTGCTTGACCGTTAGACTGGGGATGAAACCCGGAAGAGAGACTGACGGACGCACCAATCAAACGACAGAACTCCCTCCAAAACTGTGACGTGAATTGCGGGCCTCTGTCTGAAACGGCGTCTAACGGGAGGCCATGAATTCTGAATACATTCTCGATAATGATTTGTGCCGTCTCCTTAGCGGAAGGAAGTTTAGCGAGGGGAATGAAATGTGCCGCCTTAGAGAACCTATCGACAACCGTAAGAATCACAGTCTTCCCCGCAGACAAAGGCAGACCGGTAATGAAGTCTAGGGCGATGTGAGACCATGGTCGAGAAGGAATGGGGAGCGGTCTGAGACGACCGGCAGGAGGAGAGTTACCCGACTTAGTCTGCGCGCAGTCCGAACAAGCAGCCACGAAACGGCGCGTGTCACGCTCCTGAGTCGGCCACCAAAAGCGCTGGCGAATAGACGCAAGAGTGCCTCGAACACCGGGATGACCAGCTAACTTGGCAGAGTGAGCCCACTGAAGAACAGCCAGACGAGTGGAAACAGGAACGAAAAGGAGGTTACTAGGACAAGCGCGCGGCGACGCAGTGTGCGTGAGTGCTTGCTTAACCTGTCTCTCAATTCCCCAGACTGTTAACCCGACAACACGCCCATAAGGAAGAATCCCCTCGGGATCAGTAGAAGCCACAGAAGAACTAAACAGACGGGATAAGGCATCAGGCTTGGTGTTCTTGCTACCCGGACGGTAAGAAATCACAAACTCGAAACGAGCGAAAAACAACGCCCAACGAGCTTGACGGGCATTAAGTCGTTTGGCAGAACGGATGTACTCAAGGTTCTTATGGTCTGTCCAAACGACAAAAGGAACGGTCGCCCTCCAACCACTGTCGCCATTCGCCTAGGGCTAAGCGGATGGCGAGCAGTTCACGGTTACCCACATCATAGTTGCGCTCAGATGGCGACAGGCGATGAGAAAATAAGCGCAAGGATGAACCTTATCGTCAGACTGGAAGCGCTGGGATAGAATGGCTCCCACGCCTACCTCTGAAGCGTCAACCTCGACAATGAATTGTCTAGTGACGTCAGGAGTAACGAGGATAGGAGCGGACGTAAAACGTTCTTTTAGAAGATCAAAAGCTCCTGGGCGGAACCGGACCACTTAAAACACGTCTTGACAGAAGTAAGAGCTGTGAGAGGGGCAGCAACTTGACCGAAATTACGAATGAAACGCCGATAGAAATTAGCGAAACCTAAAAAGCGCTGCAACTCGACACGTGACCTTGGAACGGGCCAATCACTGACAGCTTGGACCTTAGCGGAATCCATCTGAATGCCTTCAGCGGAAATAACGGAACCGAGAAAAGTAACGGAGGAGACATGAAAAGAGCACTTCTCAGCCTTTACGTAGAGACAATTCTCTAAAAGGCGCTGTAGAACACGTCGAACGTGCTGAACATGAATCTCGAGTGACGGAGAAAAAATCAGGATATCGTCAAGATAGACAAAAACAAAGATGTTCAGCATGTCTCTCAGAACATCATTAACTAATGCCTGAAAAACAGCTGGCGCATTGGCGAGACCGAACGGCAGAACCCGGTACTCAAAATGCCCTAACGGAGTGTTAAACGCCGTTTCCACTCGTCCCCCTCTCTGATGCGCACGAGATGGTAAGCGTTACGAAGGTCCAACTTAGTAAAGCACCTGGCTCCCTGCAGAATCTCGAAGGCTGATGACATAAGGGGAAGCGGATAACGATTCTTAACCGTTATGTCATTCAGCCCTCGATAATCCACGCAGGGGCGCAGAGTACCGTCCTTCTTCTTAACAAAAAGAACCCCGCCCCGGCCGGAGAGGAAGAAGGCACTATGGTACCGGCGTCAAGAGACACAGACAAATAATCCTCGAGAGCCTTACGTTCGGGAGCCGACAGAGAGTATAGTCTACCCCGAGGAGGAGTGGTCCCCGGAAGGAGATCAATACTACAATCATACGACCGGTGAGGAGGAAGGGAGTTGGCTCGGGACCGACTGAAGACCGTGCGCAGATCATGATATTCCTCCGGCACTCCTGTCAAATCGCCAGGTTCCTCCTGAGAAGTAGGGACAGAAGAAACGGGAGGGATGGCAGACATTAAACACTTCACATGACAAGAAACGTTCCAGGATAGGATAGAATTACTAGACCAATTAATAGAAGGATTATGACATACTAGCCAGGGATGACCCAAAACAACAGGTGTAAACGGTGAACGGAAAATCAAAAAAGAAATAGTCTCACTGTGGTTACCAGATACTGTGAGGGTTAAAGGTAGTGTCTCAAATCTGATACTGGGAAGATGACTACCATCTAAGGCGAACATGGGCGTAGGCTTCTCTAACTCTCTGAAAGGAATGTCATGTTTCCGAACCCATGCTTCGTCCATGAAACAACCCTCAGCCCCAGAGTCTATCAAGGCACTACATGTAGCACCCGAACCGGTCCAGCGTAGATGGACCGACAAAGTAGTACAGGATTTTGATGGAGAGACTTGAGTAGTTGCGCTCACCTGTAGCCCTCCGCTTACAGATGAGCTCTGGCTTTACTGGACATGAATTAACAAAATGTCCAGCAACTCCGCAATAGAGGCACAGGCGGTTGGTGATCCTCCGTTCCCTCTCCTTAGTCGAGATGCGAATCCCTCCCAGCTGCATGGGCTCAGTCTCTGAGCCAGAGGAGGGAGATGGTTGCGATGCGGAGCAGGGAAACACCGTTGATGCGAGCTCTCTTCCACGAGCCCGGTGACGAAGATCTACCCGTCGTTCTATGCGGATGGCGAGAGCAATCAAAGAGTCCACATCTGAAGGAACCTCCCGGGAGAGAATCTCATCCTTAACCACTGCGTGGAGTCCCTCCAGAAAACGAGCGAGCAGCGCCGGCTCGTTCCACTCACTAGAGGCAGCAAGAGTGCAAAACTCAATAGAATAATCCGTTATGGACCGTTCACCTTGGCATAAGGAAGCCAGGGCCCTAGAAGCCTCCCTACCAAAAACTGAACGGTCAAAAACCCGAATCATCTCCTCTTTAAAGTTCTGGAACTTGTTAGAGCAATCAGCCCTTGCCTCCCAGATAGCTGTGCCCCATTCTCGAGCCCGGCCAGTAAGGAGTGAAATGACGTAAGCAACCCGAGCTCTCTCTCTAGAGTATGTGTTGGGTTGGAGAGAGAACACAATCTCACACTGCGTGAGAAAGGAGCGGCACTCAGTGGGCTGCCCGGAGTAGCAAGCTGGGTTATTAACCCTAGGTTCTGGAGGCTCGGCAGGCCAGGAAGTAACAGGTGGCACGAGACGTAGACTCTGGAACTGTCCAGAGAGGTCGGAAACCTGAGCGGCCAGGTTCTCCACGGCATGGCGAGCAGCAGACAATTCCTGCTCGTGTCTGCCGAGCATGGCTCCTTGGATCTCGACGGCAGTGTAACGAGCGTCTGAAGTCGCTGGGTCCATTCCTTGGTCAGTTCCTTCTGTCATGCAGGTGAAAGAGGACCCAAAAGCGACTTGGCGAAAACAGAGTCTTTAATCCAGTAAAGTGAATACAAACAAAAAAACACAACTTTCACTCGAAATGACGAGGACAAACTGGAGACTCGATCTTGAACAGCAGGTGAACAGCAGGTTGCCTCGGGAAGGCACTCGAACCAGACAGACTCAGACACCTGCTCACCACGCAGCATCTGAGGAAAACACGACACGACAGGGCGATACACAATCACAGCACGGTGAATTCTAAACAAGGAACCGACAGGACAGGAACGGAACACAAAGGAAGAAATAGGGACTCTAATCAGGGGAAAGGATCGGGAACAGGTGTGGGAAGACTAAATGATTGATTAGGGGAATAGGAACAGCTGGGAGCAGGAACGGAACGATAGAGAGAAGAGAGAGCGAGAGAGTGAGAGAGGGAGGGGGAGAGAGAGGGATAGAAAGAGGGAAAGAACCTAATAAGACCAGCAGAGGGAAACGAATAGAATGGGAAGCACAGGGACAAGACAAGATAATAAATGACAAACATGACAGTTTTTTTACATTTATGTTGTTTACAAACAAAGGAGTTCAACCAACTTAGTTTTGGTTCTGATGGGGAGTGAAAGTTGAACTAAGCTCACGATGCATTTATGAATTATATTCCCTGAGTCCATGGTTATATATATATGTTTATATGGTTAAATATCGTTAATTATGTCCAAGAATCTAGGGTCTTTATATGCCATTTTATTTGTCTTGTATAGCTGTTAATCTAAGGGAAATTAGGGAGATACATTGTGAGATTTCACTATCACCTCATGCTCACAATTCCAACCTATTCCTGACTGTTTTGCTTGTTTTTACGAAATATATCCCCATACTTTTATGTAGCTAAATCCTCTTTCAGCTTGTATTACATCACGTAAAGCAATTACTTCTCTACTACTGAGTGGGGTTCTATATTGAAATGTCTTGCTGTATGTTTTAAAAGAAGTGTGGAATAAAGCATCTGATTGATTGACCAGTTAAAGTCCCTGTCTGCCTTTCACAAGATTAAAACATGTCTTTCAAATGTCAAGATCTCAAGTTGTATTTCTTTTATCTCATGTACTGTAGCAGTCAATAGAAACTGAAATACATGATCATGCATAATGAATTAGCAACAACGAAAAAAAATGATTTTATTAAAGTTTTTTTTATTTTTTTAATCAATAATGTCCTGCTGTCTTAAAGCCAATCAATAATCTATGAGCATAAATACTATTGACCTCATGTTCCATTCAGTTTATACTTTGGTAAAGTAAGTTTGAGTGTCACTGTGTTTCGGTCAGGGGGTAGTCAGTCTCTGAATTTAGATTTTAGGAAGCTGACAGCGAAGTCAGTGCAAAATTGTGTCCGTCTTTCATGAAGCCGGATAGAGAAAGGGGATGAAGTACCTCAGTATATGTAACGGCATTCAGAGGAAGGAGGTGAGGACCAACGTGCAGCGTGCTACGTGTTCATATGATTTATTCCAAACTGAACACTAAATACAGAATAACAAAAGGAATAACCGGAACAGTTCTGACAGGTGATACAACCACTCAACACAAAACAACTACCCACAAAACTCAGGTGGGAAAAGGCTACCTAAGTATGGTTCTCAATCAGAGACAACGATAGACTGCCTCTGATTGAGAACCACACCCAGCCAAACAAGAAAAACAAAACATAGAAAATGAACATAGAATGCCCACCCTAGTCACACTCTGGTCTAACCAAAATAGAGAATAAAAGCCTCTCTATGGCCAAGGCGTGACAGTATATTTGGAGTATCTTCCTAGAATGGTGTGGCATGCTCTCTCCAGGTCATCACACTGGGCCTGGGTCAGTGAGCTCTGCCAAGCAGGAGCGGCATACTCTAGGGTGGGGAGTATTTATCCGGTGTAAAAACTCATCAGGACTTCCTAAGGTGTTCTGTTGCTCTTGGTTATCAGAGAAGCAACCTGCTCTCCCCAATGTAAGTCCTTCTGTACCATTACCCCTAAACTCTTCACAAAATCACACACTTTGAGATGCTGGCCATTGCTCCAGAGAAGGCATGGGGAAAATGTCCTTTTTTATTAAGGTCACTGATAGCACTTGGCAGGGTTAAATGACATTCTGTTTGCATATCATCACATACGTTTTCCCCTTCAGTGATAAACGCCTTGGCTAATTGCATCACGATTAGGAAACATGAAAACCCAGACAGGTCCACTGGGAAGAACAACAGGACCTGCCTGGCATTTTCATTGACTATTTGCATGACAGCCAAAATGGTCTTTTAGCTGTTGTAACTCCCTCTGTAGGAGCAAGGTGTCTGCTTCTATGAACACATACACACATAGTCACTGTTTTATTACCAATGGCAATTAGGATAGGTAGGATAGGTAATGCACTATTGGTTATGGGCTTGTAAGTAAGCATTTCGCGGTAAAGGCTACTTTGTATTTGGCACAGTTTGATTTGATTTGACGTTATACCAGAGAGGTCATTACATTCCAGTATCTGTGGTTATACTCAAAACCACAGGTCGTTGCACACCTAGATGGCATTACTGCTGCATTGGGGACCAACAAACTCCAACCACCTATCAATCAATCAAATGTATCACAAAGTGATATACAGAAACCCAGCCTAAACCCCCAAACAACAAGCAATGCAGATGTAGAAGCACGGTGCTTGGAAACCTTCAGTATACTGTATGTACTATGCATTAAAGAGAGATCCAGAATCTATCTATTAGCCCATTTGATTTGACTATGTAAACTGACAGAGTCAGCCCTTGCAGGTGGCTGGGCTAACCTGTGGCTGGGACAGACAAGTGCTGAGTGATATGAGTGATGATGATTCAATTTCTGCTCAGGCCAAAATGCAAATCAATGAGCAGGTTGAAATGTAATCTGTGTGTGTGTCTGTGCGTGTCTTTCGGTGTGTGTGTGTGTGTGTGTGTGTGTGTGTGTGTGTGTGTGTGTGTGTGTGTGTGTGTGTGTGTGTGTGTGTGTGTGTGTGTGTGTGTGTGTGTGTGTGTGTGTGTGTGTGTGTGTGTGTGTGTGTGTGTGTGTGTGTGTGTGTGTGTGTGTGTGTGTGTGCAGTATATGCATTTTGTTAGACTGTTTTGTTCTTATTACGTGCTCAATTCACCAATGCACAAAGGGGTGCAAAATGTAAATAAAGAAACGTAATTTGTTAGGAAGAACGCAGGACTCACAGCGTTGGCTTAAATCAACTATACATCTAGATGTAATTACATCGGGTTGGACTCAGCCTTCTACAGAAGAGAACACCAGGAATATCTTAAGGAAACCACTGATTTACTAAAACAACAACGGTAGGTTATTTTACATTTTAACATGTTATGTTCGGTTGACTCTTTAACTTCTCCTCTTCATGTTTTCATTCAGACCTTCTGAGACAATGCACAATACTTTGACAGACATAACTGTATACCTACTTATATCTAACTTTTGTTATGTGTTTCAGTCAGCATCAACTGGCATTGGAATATATTAAATTAAGTATAAATGAAGAATATTTCCAACATATTAAAACATAAAGGCATTATTCATGTAATCTCCCTGTCTCATAACTCAGTGGGCTCAGATATTGTTCCACAATGAGTGAGTCTTCAGGAAACCAAACTTACCTTGACAGATGGGATGTTTGCTTGGACCAGGAATATCTTGTGCCAGGTCTTTACCATGCTGCCGAGAACCTCTGCTTCCTCCTGGGGTTGCCAGCCCTGATCTGGTTCCTCTGGCTCTCTCTGAGTGGAAGTCTCTCTGGAGGTGTGAAACCCACCCAGATCTTCCCTATTAACCTGTGTGCAGTTGAACTGGTGTTCTGTTTCCAGGGTCTCCTTGAGGTGATCAGCTCTCTACTCAGAATAGCATCTTGCTGCAGGCTATTTATATCCTGTATTACCTGGTCTGGACCTGCAGGCCCCTGCTTCAGAGCTGCATCTGTGTGGAGCGCTACCTGGCAGTGGTCCAACCTGTGGCTTTCCTCAAGTACAGACTCCGGAGGTACAGGGTGGTGTGTTCAACCACAGTCTGGGTGCTGTCGCTCGCTTTTGCATGTTCTCTCATCGCTTCAGTTGCTTATGAAGAAACCGCAGCTTATGTGCTCATTAGTGTCTATTGCCTTGGGGTGGCCATCATTTCTCTCTGCTGCTTCTTTATCCCGCGTGTGCTGAAGCAGCCTGGTCCAGGAGAGGAAGAGGAGGGCAGAGGGGGAGAGAAGAAACAGGGGACGACAGACCCACATAAGATGAGAGCTTTTGGGATCGTCTTAACCAACCTGGTGATCATCTTGACGAGCTCCATCCCGGTGGTTGTTGGTTACGCCACGCATTCATCCCGTGTGTTGGAAATCTGCAATTTCATCCCTATCATGCTGATTGTTAACATTTTCAGTGTCCTGGTCTCACCCCTGCTGCACCTCTACAGAGAGGGAAGGCTGCCATGCAGAAGAGGGCCAGAGACACGTTAGACTTACAGTCGGGGCACTAATGTTCAGGTTTTTGTTACAAACTAATGCTAGTTGACGATAATGTGTCGTTTTAAATATACATTTAATTAAAATTGCTTTGTCAATTTCGCGGTGTAGTCTAACTTCTTAGTGCCTGCAACTGTAGTTTAAACATATGTAGACACGGCATAGGCGTATAATTATTGGTGTAATTTTTATTTGAATAATTATTAAGACTTTTTTGGGGTGGCTTGTGGCAATAGCATTTTGTGAGACAGTGCATATTGTTGTTAACTGCATCACTTGTTAAAGCTGCATCACTTGTTTTTCTTGTTTTCATATTGAATGTTGGTTCCTTTAACTCATTTTACAATTCATATTTGGACAGGGTGGCTAGATAGGGGATTAGGCATATTAATTTAGCTTCATCATTAAGTCATAGATTGTATTCTTCACATAGTCGTTCTACTTTGAACTTGTCTGTCACTAGATTACATCATGATATTCAAATATAGGGGGATTGACTGTGCATGAGCCTTGGCTAAAGTTGTCATCGTAATTCAACATTCTAACCCAGACACTGTACACACAGTCAAAATCATAGACCCCTGATGTTAAATAGATACAATGTGATTTGTTTTCTTATCGAGAATTAGATGAACTCATGAATTCCATTTTCATGTATCTGCGTCCAGTATGAAGGAAGTTAGATGTAGCTAGCTTGCTTGCTGTACCTGAATACATCCAGTATTTGTGCTAAGCTATTTAGCATTGGATTGCAAAACTACATTTTTCCTTCATAGTGGGCACAGATACATGAACATGGTATTCATAACTTCACCTGACTCTCGGGAAGTAGAAAAAGGGTCTCCGGAACTATCTGTTTAACATTGGCTATTTTAATGGCAGATGCATGTCAATTCAAATGTCAATACATTAGCCAACTATAGGATCCATTTATATCTTTCAGATCATTCAGGTGTATTCTGACTACATTACTCTCTCTTTCAGTGTGTTGGGTAGCTTTACTCAGCCCCTCCTCTACCTCCACAGGACTGGGAAACTAACCTGCATCTGGGGTTAAAGAGAAGGATAACTCCACTGTATGGGAATGGTTATCTTCATACTGTATTTCACAGGTTATTATTCTGTTTCCTTCCTTTTAATCATATTGCTCATGTTATTGACAGGTTTTACATGTTTAATACATGGTTTATGGTTCAACTAAACAGTGTGTGTGAGGGGGCGGGAGGAGTAAACTAAACAGTGTGTGTGTGTGGGGGCGGGAGGAGTAAACTAAACAATGTGTGTGGGGCGGGAGGAGTAAAATAAACAGTGTGTGTGGGGGGCGGGAGGAGTAAACTAAACAGTGTGTGTGAGGGGGCGGGAGGAGTAAACTAAACAGTGTGTGTGTGTGGGGGCGGGAGGAGTAAACTAAACAGTGTGTGTGTGTGGGGGGGGGAGGAGTAAACTAAACAATGTGTGTGGGGGCGGGAGGAGTAAACTAAACAGTGTGTGTGAGGGGGCGGGAGGAGTAAACTAAACAGTGTGTGTGGGGGGCGGGAGGAGTAAACTAAACAGTGTGTGTGTGGGGGGCGGGAGGAGTAAACTAAACAGTGTGTGTGTGTGGGGGCGGGGAGGAGTAAACTAAACAGTGTGTGTGTGTGGGGGCGGGAGGAGTAAACTAAACAGTGTGTGTGGGGGGACGGGAGGAGTAAACTAAACAGTGTGTGTGTGGGGGGAGAGTAAACTAAACAGGGAGGAGTAAACTAAACAGTGTGTGTGTGGGGGACGGGAGGAGTAAACTAAACAGTGTGTGTGAGGGGGGAGGAGTAAACTAAACAGTGTGTGTGTGGGGGGGGAGGAGTAAACTAAACAGTGTGTGTGAGGGCGGGAGGAGTAAACTAAACAGTGTGTGTGTGGGGGCGGGAGGAGTAAACTAAACTGTGTGTGTGAGGGGGCGGAGGAGTAAACTAAACAGTGTGTGTGTGGGGGCGGGAGGAGTAAACTAAACAGTGTGTTAATGTGTGGGGGGGGGCGGGAGGAGTAAACTAAACTGTGTGTTTGGGGGCGGGAGGAGTAAACTAAACAGTGTGTGTGAGGGCGGGAGGAGTAAACTAAACAGTGTGTGTGGGGGCGGGAGGAGTAAACTAAACAGTGTGTGTGTGGGGCTTATTCAAATCTCATCACAGACATTTTTATTTTATTAGGAATTTTGAAATTATTAATACTTTTTTGCTATTTTGCATCTAGTAAACTAAACAGTGTGTTTGTGTGGGGGTGTGTTCAAATCTCATCACAGGGAGGCAACTACTTGTAAACTAAACTGTGTGTGTGGGGGCTGGGGTTGTGGAGGTGTCTTTTATACTGATAACAAGTTCTAAACAGTGTGTGTGAAGAAGTTACAGGTCTGTGAGAGCCAGAAATCTTGGTTTGTAGGTGACCAAATACTTATTTTCCACCATAATTTGTAAATTCAAACTACAATGTGATTTCCTGTTTTATTTTCTCATTTTATCTGTCATAGTTGAAGTGTCATAATCTGACACTTACAGGGGGCAGTATTTAGTCAGTAAACTAAAAAGACAGTGTTTTCATCATAGTGTCATGTTTGTCATTTATTATCATGTCTTGTCCCTGTGCGGGAGGTTCTTTCCTCTTCTATCCCTAAAGCTAAACTGTGTTCCCGATCCTTTCCCCTGATTGGGGTGTGGGAGGTTCCTTGTTTAAACTAAACAGTGTGTGTGTTGGGGGTCGTGGGATGCTGCGTGTGAGTAAAAGGGTATTTTGTTGTATTTGAAATTATGATTTTACTTGTCATTGTATAGCTGTTAATGTAAGTGAAATTACTGATATTTTGCTGCTCGCCAATGATTTTGCTATCACCTCATTCTCAAAATTCCAACCTATTCCGGGCAGCCCACTGAACTAACTGTTTGGTTATTTAAAAATTAACTACAGAAAAATATATACAACAATATTAACTTGAAAAAGTCATCTTTTAACTTGTATTAAATGCTGTATAGCCAGCCTGGTTTCTCGACTAGAGAGGGAACGGAGGATCACCATAGTAAAAGTAAATGTCCAAAGGGCCAGAGCCCATCAGCTCAAATTAGTATGATATCTATTAATGCTTGGTCTCTGTTGTTTCATGGACGCAAGACAGGCCTACGCCCAGGTTACTTAAGGCAAAAACAAACAGAGACTATTTCTTTTTTGATTTTCCGTGGTTGGGGTCACCCTGGCAAATGTCTAACAACATGAAGGTTTAATGCTTATTCAAATCTCATCACAGACATTTTTATTTTATTAGGAATTTTCTCCTTCCGGAAATTATTAATACTTTTTTGCTATTTTGCATCTAGTTATATTGTTATGTCTAGCCTCCCTTCCACTAACCTCTTCAGAACCCTTAACCCTACCCTGCCGAAGCGTTGCGTGTTTGTGTGAACATCTTTGTTTTTGTCTAGCAAACCAATGGTTGTGTGTTCAAATCTCATCACAGACAACTTTAGCATTTAGGCTAATATGCAACTTTGCAACTACTTGGCATTTTGAGCTACGGTCCAAGCTCAGTGATTGGCCCGTACCATTCCCTTAACCGTAACCTTAACCCACATCTTAACAATCTACAATTTTGCTTCTGGTGTCCTTTGACAGCTCTTTGGTCTTCCGGCCATAGTGGAGTTTGGAGTGTGACTGTTTGAGGTTGTTTAGTTCTTCTGACAGGTGTCTTTTATACTGATAACAAGTTCAAACAGGTGCCATTAATACAGGTAATGAGTGGAGGAACAGAGTTCGGAGCCTCTTAAAGACCGCTCCCCATTCCTTCTCGAACATCGTTACAGGTCTGTCTGAGAGCCAGAAATCTTGCTTGTTTGTTCAGGTGAGGTCCAAATACATTATCCTGTCTTCCATGTCTCCTGTGTTATAATTTGCAAATAAATTCATGGACATTAAAAACTCCTGACAATGTGATTTCCTGGATTTTATTTTCTCATTTTATCTGTCATAGTTGATTCTAGTGTCTTAATCTGACACTTACAGTGGCTCCCAGCTGTTCAAATCATCATTTAGTATTTAGTCAGCCACACAATTGTGCAAGTTCTCCCATCAGATGCTAAAACTACGACCTGCGCCTAGAGCAGGCCTGTAATTTTCATCATTGAATAAACTCTGGTACACTTCAACTATGGCAGACAAAATGAGAAAGAAAATCCAGAAAATCACATTGTAGGATTTTTTATTAATTTATTTTCAAATTATGGTGGAAAATAAGTAATTGGTCAATAACAAAAGTTTATCTCAATACTTTGTTATATACCCTTTGTTGGCAATGACAGAGGTCAAACGTTTTCTGTAAGTCTTCACAAGGTTTTCACACACTGTTGCTGGTATTTTGGCCCATTCCTCCATGCAGATCTCCTCTAGAGCAGGGATGTTTTGGGGCTGTTGCTGGGCAACACTGACTTTCAACTCCCTCGAAAGATTTTCTATGGGGTTGAGATCTGGAGACTAGCTAGGCCACTTAATTCCAGGTTTTAATTCAGCAAAATTGGAAAAATGCCAAGGGGGGTGAATACTTTCGGAAGCCACTGTAGCAGTGGTAAAGCAAACTTTGCTGTTGGGATATGTTAAAATAAACACTGTACTGATGTGACCAGGGAGTCCTTCAGGGTCTTTACAGCTACAGATGTGACCAGAGACTGGGCTACCATGTTTGTTTAAATTCTGAGTGCCAGCCTTTCCGTCATTGCAGCATCATCGTCACACCTTTGGTCTACCCACCAGTTTTTACTTCTGACCCCAAGTAATGACCTCAAGGTCAGGGAATATCAGCAATTGTTTTGAGTTATCAAATGAAAAACAAATGAAGACTGTCTGGCCGTAGCCCATGCTAAATGAAAAGGAACATGTTAAACTGTCTGGAGAAGCCCCCCCCCCCCCACACACACACACAACAGGGTGACCATATACTCAGAAACAGTTACACATAACTGACCAGGAGGGTTGATACGGTATATTAAATAATATCAATGTCACGTCCTGACCATAGAGAGAATTTATCTTCTATGGTGGAGTGGGTCAGGGCGTGACTGTGGGGTTAGTCTAGTTTATTATTTCTATGTAGGATTCTAGTTTTTTTTCTATGTTGGTGATTGTGAATGATTCCCAATTAGAGGCAGCTGGTAATCATTGTCTCTAATTGGGGATCATATTTAAGTAGCTGTTTTTCCCACCTGTGTTTATGGGATATTGTTTTGAGTTAAGTGCACGTAGCACCTCTGTAGTTACGGTTTGTTGTTTGTTTATTGTTTATTGTTTGTTTTGCTAAGTTTCACTTGATAATAAATTATGTGGAACGCAACATCCGCTGCGCCTTGCTCTGTCCATTATTGCAGCGAACGAGACAATGAATGTTTGTAGACATATTTCTGTTCAATGTACATGCATGAGGAGTTAACAGTAGAAGGAGAGACAAGCAAAGGGTTTGAAATGCTGACAACTGCATCCTTCAGAGTTCCAAGGATCCCAAAAACACAAACATGTTGAGTATTTTTATTGTATTTGTGTCAGTCGGTGTCTGTGTGTAGTTGCCTTTTAAAACATAAACATGTTCAAGATGAGAATCCACTCAATATTTAGGCTTTACACCTAAACAGAGGCAGTTCCACCTACTAAAAGACAATGTTGGCTGTCATGAAACGAGCTAATGAAAACATCAGGCAGGTCCCCATGTTCATGGAAGCTAATGTTTTCATCCAGTAGGCCCAGTCTGGGTTTGCATGTTTTCCTAATGGTAATACAAATAGCCAAGACATGTTCTTTCATCACTGATGAGGGACACATATTTGATGACATGGTGTACTCAGTGACAGACAGACAGACAGACAGACAGACAGACAGACAGACAGACAGACAGACAGACAGACAGACAGACAGACAGACAGACAGACAGACAGACAGACAGACAGACAGACAGACAGACAGACAGACAGACAGAAATCAATCAGATTTGCTTTATTCCACACTTATTTTAAAACATTCAATACATTTCAATATAGGTATATCACTCAACAGTAGAGAATCAACTTCTATACGGGATTGTAAAACCAGTTCAAAGATGACTTTTGTAAAGTTAAAATAGTACTTTAAAGTATATTCAGTCACTCAAAATGAGATGTTGCAACATGTCTTCAGTCCACATATATTTGAATAACATGATGTAATCTTAGTGAAAGACAAGGACCTAAATTCATATTTGATCATAACGCTAAATGAATAGGTCTAATCCCCTATATAGCCTCATACTAATTGTATAATTCCAAGTCAAACAAAGCAACATTCACTATACATGCTAAACAAGTGAGGCAGCTTAAGTTGACCAAGTACTTTGATGCTAACATACTATATCTCAACAAAATGAAATTGCTACATGCCACCAAATGAATCCTTTGGTCTTTGCCGTGTCTACATATGTTTAAACTATAGTTGCTCTAAGAAGTCAGACTGCACTGTGGCAGAACTATTTTAATTGAAAGCATATTTGTCACAGCTCTCTATCGTCTCCTAGCTGTAGTTTGACACAAAAACCACTACTTTTAGTGCCCGCAACTGTGTCTAACTATCAAACTTTATTGATATAGCACATTTCAGACATTAATGCAACGCACTTCACAGGTAAAAACTAATAAAACACAATGAAAGTTAAAACAGTAGCAAGTATTTGCTACACAATAAAAGCTGAAAGACTAAAAAGGAACACTAAGAAAAGGCTAATCTAAAAAGGGGTGATTAAGATATTTTTGAAATATGTAAAAAGTTTCAATTTAAAAAAATATCAAAAATATCATATACACTCAATAAAATCTGTATCAACTTCAGAGGTAAGATAGTGTCTTAATAATGTGTTAAGTGTTACGTTGTGCTACGGGCAACAAGGTAGTAAAAAAATACACCATTGTGTTCAGATATGCAACATCAACAATAGAGGATATGCCAATAAAAAGCCCCTAGGTTACAACCAGGTCCAGAGTATGGCAGCTGTTAGGGGTGGGTAGAGTAACATGTTGGATAAAGTCTATATAGCTCAAAAGATTCACACATTCAACGGCCTTGGAGTCAGTCTCTATGTCAACATGTATATTAAAATCACCCAACATAATGATTTTATCATAGTTGTCAAGGGAAATAGACAAAATGTCAGAAAAATCAGTAAAGAAAGTGGGGCAGTGCTTTGGTGGCCTATACGGGATTATGGCCAGCACTGGTGGCTGACATTTAAACAATATAGCATGATGCTTCAAAGACCCAACGTATCCAAAAGAAATGTGTATAAGGCTGAGAGCACTAGTAAAAATGTAAAAATTATGAAAAGCTGTAGTCTGGGTGAAGGCTTCGATAAGAGCGACACTACAGTCTCTGGAAACAGTTATGTTTCAGTGAGCAATATCCAATTAACTAAATAATGAGGTAATTCACAAGAAAGGTTTTACTAGTGAATGCTCTATCATATAATAGTGCTATATTGATTAAGTGTGGGTCACTCTATCCCTGCCTCGAGGTAACAGCCTAGTGCTTAGAGCGTTTGACTAGTAACTGAAAGGTTGCAAGATCAAATCCCCGAGCTGACAAGGTACAAATCTGTTGTTCAGCCCCTGAACAAGGCAGTTAACCCACAGTTCCTAGGCCGTCATTGAAAATAAGAATTTGTTCTTAACTGACTTGCCCAGATAAATAAAGGTAAAAAAAATTAAATACCAATGGAATAATAACCAAATTAGGGATGTTACAACCATGTTTTCTGACAGTCTCCAATCTATCAGAATGGTAGGATATGACAGTTTGTATAAACTCACTAAAAGGTGGAGTTAGAAAAACATCAATTAGGTTACTCACAATAACCACAGTGCCATTTCTACGGGAGTTGATATGCTTTCCAAGTCCTTTGTTGCTTATTCTAATAGGGAGGACCTGAACACTACCATACCCTTTCTGTCAGTCTATAAAGCAGCTCCTACAGCAAGTCAAAGTTGTGACAAAATGAGATGTTGCAACATGTCTTCAGGTACTTGATTAGGGCAACGAGTTTGCCGAAACGTTCCGAACCCCTTCAATAGCATAGCAGGTGGCCAGAGATAATTATTATATTTCCAGTGCTGGCGAGGGTGTTTAATAAAAATGTTTATTCCTCCCTCAGTTCCTCACATTGCCTAAAGTGAAGGTCATTAAAACCTATGTGAGTGACGATGGTTTCAATATTATAGCAGTTGGCCAGAAACGTGGGCAGGTGGGAGTTGATGTCCTGGGCATGGGCTCCTGGGTGACAGTGGATTTTGGTCGGTCCACAGAACGTAGGCAGGCCAAAATCTTTCACCATCGAAGGTCAATGTGGAACGGGATTGGACTGCTTTGGGCAGGAGGGATGGAGGCTTCAAGCCAGGCTAGCCTCACTCTTCGCACCAGCAACAGCGGATGGCATCGGAAACTCCAGGAAGGTGGAAAATGGGCCGAGGAAATTCTGTCTTGAGTCAAGAACCTAATGAACTGTGGTGGCCGTGGGGAGGGCATAGATGAAGAGTGACCAGACTGCCTCCTGGATCTGCTATGCCTTGCAAGAGTCCAGTCTCCCATTGGCTGTAGAGTTGAGCTTAACATCTGTTTGTTTGATTGGTACAGAGCAACGCCGCCCAACTTATCCCAGCTCACCGCAGCTTTACTATAGGAGGCATTTTTAACTCAGATTCGGTTTGCCTGGGCTTCAGCAAGGTCAGTTTATTTAGAAAGCAGGTTATCATTTTCTCACAGCCAAGAGAGCAGCCAGAGGATCTCTTCCCTAAACTGCTTGATAGTGGTGCATTTAGGGAGGACAAATCCCTGTCCATTGTTCAGTTCCAACTTATCTTCATCTTGTGATTGTGTGGCACTCATGTCACATCTAAAGGGTTTGTGCCCAGCCGTGGATAAAAGCACTTCTACCGTTAGCCTACTCCGTTTTCATGACGGCTAGCAGCTACCTGCTACTTAACAGGAATCCGGTTCCAGACAAATTTGCGGTCTCAGCCAAAAAGGTTTACCTCATCGTGGAATTTGTAGATATAAAAACTTTAGCTATGATTCAAAACTGTTTCAAGAGAACAATTTAATAAAAACAACAAACCGAGTGTAGACAGTTCTGTTGCTCTGATGACACCTGTTGGGTGATAACACGATCTGTTGCTTGATGATGGGTACTAAATTATGACAACAGGATTGTCTACGTATTCTGGTGGAACTTTAACTAGAGAGGACAGGCTGAAATGAGTGGCATTCACTTCATTCTAGCCATTTTTATGAGCTGTCCTCCCCTGACTAAAATGATTATTTTTTTTCACAAAAACCTGTACTTTAATGTCCACAACTGTAAGTCTAACGTGTTTCTGGGACTCTTTGGCATAGCAGCCTTCCCTCTCTGTAGAGGTGCATCAAGGGTGAAATCATGACACTGAAGATGTTAACAATTAGCAACATGAAGGTGACATTGCAGGTAATGTCAAGGCTGGATGACATGGTGGTCACACCAACAACCACCGAGATGGAGCTGGTCAAGATCATCACCAGGTTGGTTAAGACGATCCCAAAAGCTTTCATCTTTTGTGGGTCTGTCGTCCTCTGTTTCTTCTCTCCCACTCTGCCTCCCTCTACCTCTCCTGGACCAGGCTGCTTCAACACACGCAGGATGAAGAAGGAGCAGAGAGAAATGATGACCACCCCAAGGCAATAGACACTAATGAGCACATAATGTTCAATTGCTTCATAATCCATCAAAGTGAAAGAACATGATAAAGTGAGTGACAACACCCAGATCAATGTTGAACTTGCCACCCTGTACCTCCGACGTCTGTACTTGAGGAAAGCCACAGGGTGGACCACTGCTAGGTATCTCTCCACACAGATGCAGCTCTGGAGCAGGGGCCTGCAGGTCCAGGAGAGGCCAAATATAAATGTATGAGCCTGCTGAAACATGTCATTCTCGATGAAGGAGCTGACCATCAGAAGGAGACTACTGACACAGAACACCAGCTCCACTGCAAACAGGTTAATAGGGAAGACCTGGGTGGGTTTAAGACCTCCAGAGAGACTTCCACTCAATGAGAGCCAGAGGCACCAGACCAGAGATGGCAGCCCAAGGACAAAGCACAGGCCATTGGCAAAAAATATCATCATGCTCACAACAGCGCCCTGGATCAAGCAAGCATCCGTGTTGTCAAGGTCGGTGCCGTTTCCTGAAGAGTCATTCATCCTCGTGGAACAATGACCAGGCCCACTGAGATATGAGAGAGGAGAGAATACACAATTCAATGTTGGCAATACGTGCAGTGCTTTCCTAAAGTATTCACACCCCTTGAATCTTTATAAAATGTGGGTTGACAGACAAAGTAAGATGTATTACAATTAGATTTTGTGTCACTGATCTACACATAATACCCAATAATGTAAAAGGGATTAATTGTTTTATTAATAAAAAATGCAAATATGAAATGTATTGAGTCAAAAAGTATGTAACCCGTTTGTTATGGCAAGCCTGAATAAGTTAATGAGTAAACATTTGCTTAAGAAATCTCAGTTATTTGTCAGGTCCGTCAACTGAGTAGTGCATTTCAAGCATAGATTTTACCATAAAGACCAGGGAAGTGCATTGATTGGTATATTGGTCAACATACAAAAGGCAGACACTGAATATCCCTTTGTGCGTGTTGAAACTGTTATTTACACTATGGGTGATGTATCAGTACACCCAGTCACTGTGAAGACAGAGACGTCCTTACGAACTGAGTTGCTGGAAAGAAAGAAAACAAGGATTTTAACATGAAGCAATGGTGATTTTTAAACAGTTACAACGTTTAATGGCTGTGATAGGAGAAAACTGACGATGGATCAACATTGTAGTTACTCCAACATTCTAACCCAAATTTCAGAAAAATAATAATATTCCAAAACATGTATCCTATTTGCAGCAAGGCACTAAAGTAATACTGCAAAAATTGAGCCAAATGAATGAACTTTTTGACCTGAATACAAATGTCATGTTTT
>NW_025749675.1:0-23279 GCF_021184085.1 Oncorhynchus gorbuscha | reverse complement strand
AGTTACCAGTCAGGTGCTGCTAAGCTCAGCCTGAGAAGAGTAGTTACCAGTCAGGTGCTGCAAGCTCAGCCTGAGAAGAGTAGTTACCAGTCAGGTGCTGCTAAGCTCAGCCTGAGAAGAGTAGTTACCAGTCAGGTGCTGCTAAGCTCAGCCTGAGAAGAGTAGTTACCAGTCAGGTGCTGCTAAGCAGAAGAGTAGCTACCAGTCAGGTGCTGCTAAGCTCAGCCTGAGAAGAGTAGTTACCCGTCAGGTGCTGCTAAACTCAGCCTGAGAAGAGTAGTTACCCGTCAGGTGCTGCTAAACTCAGCCAGAGAAGAGTAGTTACCAGTCAGGTG
Organism: Oncorhynchus gorbuscha; assembly: GCF_021184085.1. Classification (NCBI taxonomy): domain Eukaryota; kingdom Metazoa; phylum Chordata; class Actinopteri; order Salmoniformes; family Salmonidae; genus Oncorhynchus; species Oncorhynchus gorbuscha. Next base: position 22,944 of record NW_025749675.1, on the reverse strand, counting down.
CTGCTAAGCTCAGCCAGGGAAGAGTAGTTACCAGTCAGGTGCTGCTAAGCTCAGCCAGGGAAGAGTAGTTACCAGAGTCAGTACAGCTCGCACAGAGGAACGTTCTCCCTTTCAGAGTTCTGAATGATCCACTCAATAGCATCCCAACCCTATAGAGACAGTAACACACAGAGAATATCTTAGATGGAGCATCCCAACCCTACAGAGACAGTAACACACAGAGAAGATCTTAGATGGAGCATCCCAACCCTATAGAGACAGTAACACACAGAGAATATCTTAGATGGAGCATCCCAACCCTACAGAGACAGTAACACACAGATTAGATCTTAGATGGAGCATCCCAACCCTATAGAGACAGTAACACACAGAGAAGATATTAGACAGAGCATCCCAACCCTATAGAGACAGTAACATAGAGAATATCAGAGAATCCCAACCCTATAGAGACAGTAACACACAGAGAATATCTTAGATGGAGCATCCCAACCCTATAGAGACAGTAACACACAGAGAATATCTTAGATGGAGCATCCCAACCCTACAGAGACAGTAACACACAGATTAGATCTTAGATGGAGCATCCCAACCCTATAGAGACAGTAACACACAGAGAAGATATTAGATAGAGCATCCCAACCCTACAGAGACAGTAACACACAGAGAAGATCTTAGATGGAGCATCCCAACCCTATAGAGACAGTAACACACAGAGAATATCTTAGATGGAGCATCCCAACCCTACAGAGACAGTAACACACAGAGAAGATCTTAGATAGAGCATCCCAACCCTATAGAGACAGTAACACACAGAGAAGATCATAGATAGAGCATCCCAACCCTATAGAGACAGTAACACACAGAGAAGCTCTTAGATAGAGCATCCCAACCCTACAGAGACAGTAACACACAGAGAAGATCTTAGATGGAGCATCCCAACCCTATAGAGACAGTAACACACAGAGACGTTTAATGATAGTTTGGACCGCGGACCGTCTCTCTTCACAGTCAGGAAAGCATAAAGGCCAAACGCTGCATGCAGAACAGGCTCAGGGATTGTTACATCAGAATGGCTTAAGGAGATTCTGTAGAGTAACTTATTACAACAGCACCTGTCTGGAGTTAGCTGACATTCTGAGGTATGGTTATACTGTATGGGGTTAGGGTTACAACAGCACCTGTCTGGAGTTAGCTGACATTCTGAGGTATGGTTATACTGTATGGGGTTAGGGTTACAACAGCACCTGTCTGGAGTCAGCTGACATTCTGAGGTATGGTTATACTGTATGGGGTTAGGGTTACAACAGCACCTGTCTGGAGTTAGCTGACATTCTGAGGTATGGTTATACTGTATGGGGTTAGGGGTTACAACAGCACCTGTCTGGAGTTAGCTGACATTCTGAGGTATGGTTATACTGTATGGGGTTAGGTTACAACAGCACCTGTCTGGAGTTAGCTGACATTCTGAGGTATGGTTATACTGTATGGGGTTAGGGTTACAACAGCACCTGTCTGGAGTCAGCTGACATTCTGAGGTATGGTTATACTGTATGGGGTTAGGGTTACAACAGCACCTGTCTGGAGTTAGCTGACATTCTGAGGTATGGTTATACTGTATGGGGTTAGGGTTACAACAGCACCTGTCTGAGTTAGCTGACATTCTGAGGTATGGTTATACTGTATGGGGTTAGGGTTACAACAGCACCTGTCTGAGTTAGCTGACATTCTGAGGTATGGTTATACTGTATGGGGTTAGGGTTACAACAGCACCTGTCTGGAGTTAGCTGACATTCTGAGGTATGGTTATACTGTATGGGGTTAGGGTTACAACAGCACCTGTCTGGAGTTAGCTGACATTCTGAGGTATGGTTATACTGTATGGGGTTAGGGTTACAACAGCACCTGTCTGGAGTTAGCTGACATTCTGAGGTATGGTTATACTGTATGGGGTTAGGGTTACAACAGCACCTGTCTGGAGTTAGCTGACATTCTGAGGTATGGTTATACTGTATGGGGTTAGGGTTACAACAGCACCTTTCTGGCATTAGCTGACATCCTGAGGGCCATCATTCCCTCCAGGTAACTGCTCAAACTGACTCCTTTTACTGTGATGATGGCCTCCTGGGTCAGAACAGTACTGAGAGGGACAGAGGAGGGGTGGAGGGGGGGAACAAGATAGTTAGAACAGCACTGAGAGGGACAGAGGAGGGGTGGAGGGGGGAACAAGATAGTTAGAACAGCACTGAGAGGGACAGAGGAGGGGTGGAGGGGGGAACAAGATAGTTAGAACAGCACTGAGAGGGACAGAGGAGGGGTGGAGGGGGGAACAAGATAGTTAGGTTGTAATGTGTTGTAATGTGTTATCCTGCTAGGTTGTAATGTGTTATCCTGCTAGGTTGTAATGTGTTATCCTGCTAGGTTGTAATGTGTTATCCTGCTAGGTTATAATGTGTTATCATGCTAGGTTGTAATGTGTTATCCTGCTAGGTTGTAATGTGTTATCATGCTAGGTTGTAATGTGTTATCATGCTAGGTTGTAATGTGTTATCCTGCTAGGTTGTAATGTGTTATCATGTGTTATCCTGCTAGGTTGTAATGTGTTATCATGCTAGGTTGTTATGTGTTATCCTGCTAGGTTGTAATGTGTTATCATGCTAGGTTGTTATGTGTTATCCTGCTAGGTTGTAATGTGTTATCATGCTAGGTTGTAATGTGTTATCATGCTAGGTTGTAATGTGTTATCATGCTAGGTTGTTATGTGTTATCCTGCTAGGTTGTAATGTGTTATCATGCTAGGTTGTAATGTGTTATCATGCTAGGTTGTAATGTGGTATCCTGCTAGGTTGTAATGTGTTATCATGCTAGGTTGTAATGTGTTATCATGTGTTATCCTGCTAGGTTGTAATGTGTTATCCTGCTAGGTTGTAATGTGTTATCATGTGTTATCCTGCAAGGTTGTAATGTGTTATCATGCTAGGTTGTTATGTGTTATCCTGCTAGGTTGTAATGTGTTATCATGCTAGGTTGTAATGTGTTATCATGCTAGGTTATAATGTGTTATCATGCTAGGTTATAATGTGTTATCCTGCTAGGTTGTAATGTGTTGTAATGTGTTATCATGTGTTATCCTGCTAGGTTGTAATGTGTTATCATGCTAGGTTGTTATGTGTTATCCTGCTAGGTTGTAATGTGTTATCATGCTAGGTTGTAATGTGTTATTATGCTAGGTTGTAATGTGTTATCATGCTAGGTTATAATGTGTTATCCTGCTAGGTTGTAATGTGTTATCATGCTAGGTTGTTATGTGTTATCCTGCTAGGTTGTAATGTGTTATCATGCTAGGTTGTAATGTGTCATAATGTGTTATCATGCTAGGTTGTAATGTGTTATCATGTGTTATCCTGCTAGGTTGTAATGTGTTATCATGCTAGGTTGTAATGTGTTATCATGCTAGGTTATAATGTGTTATCCTGCTAGGTTGTAATGTGTTATCATGCTAGGTTGTTATGTGTTATCATGCTAGGTTGTAATGTGTTATCATGCTAGGTTGTAATGTGTTATCATGCTAGGTTGTAATGTGTTATTGTAATGTGTTATGTAGGTTGTAATGTTATCATGCTAGGTTGTAATGTGTTATCCTGCTAGGTTGTAATGTGTTATCATGCTAGGTTGTTATGTGTTATCATGCTAGGTTGTTATGTGTTATCATGCTAGGTTATAATGTGTTGTCATGCTAGGTTATAATGTGTTATCATGCTAGGTTATAATGTGTTATCATGCTAGGTTATAATGTGTTATCATGCTAGGTTGTTATGTGTTATCATGCTAGGTTGTAATGTGTTATCATGCTAATGTGTTGTAATGTGTTGTAATGTGTTATCATGTCCTGCTAGGTTGTAATGTGTTGTAATGTGTTATCATGCTAGGTTATAATGTGTTATCATGCTAGGTTGTAATGTGTTATCCTGCTAGGTTGTAATGTGTTATCATGCTAGGTTGTTATGTGTTATCCTGCTAGGTTGTAATGTGTTATCATGCTAGGTTGTAATGTGTTATCATGCTAGGTTGTAATGTGTTATCATGCTAGGTTGTAATGTGTTATCATGTGTTATCCTGCTAGGTTGTTGTGTTGTAATGTGTTATCCTGCTAGGTTGTTATGTGTTATCATGCTAGGTTGTAATGTGTTATCATGCTAGGTTGTTATGTGTTATCCTGCTAGGTTGTAATGTGTTATCATGCTAGGTTGTTATGTGTTATCCTGCTAGGTTGTAATGTGTTATCCTGCTAGGTTGTAATGTGTTGTAATGTGTTATCATGCTAGGTTGTAATGTGTTATCATGTGTTATCATGCTAGGTTGTAATGTGTTATCATGCTAGGTTGTAATGTGTTATCCTGCTAGGTTGTAATGTGTTATCCTGCTAGGTTGTAATGTGTTATCCTGCTAGGTTGTAATGTGTTGTAATGTGTTATCCTGCTAGGTTATAATGTGTTATCCTGCTAGGTTGTTATGTGTTATCCTGCTAGGTTGTAATGTGTTATCATGTGTTATCATGCTAGGTTGTAATGTGTTATCCTGCTAGGTTGTAATGTGTTATCCTGCTAGGTTGTAATGTGTTATCATGCTAGGTTGTTATGTGTTATCATGCTAGGTTGTTATGTGTTATCATGCTAGGTTATAATGTGTTATCATGCTAGGTTATAATGTGTTATAATGTGTTATCATGCTAGGTTGTAATGTGTTATCATGCTAGGTTATAATGTGTTATCATGCTAGGTTGTTATGTGTTATCATGCTAGGTTGTAATGTGTTATCATGCTAGGTTGTAATGTGTTATCATGCTAGGTTGTAATGTGTTATCATGTGTTATCCTGCTAGGTTGTAATGTGTTGTAATGTGTTATCCTGCTAGGTTGTTATGTGTTATCATGCTAGGTTGTAATGTGTTATCATGCTAGGTTGTAATGTGTTATCCTGCTAGGTTGTAATGTGTTATCCTGCTAGGTTGTAATGTGTTATCCTGCTAGGTTATAATGTGTTATCCTGCTAGGTTGTTATGTGTTATCCTGCTAGGTTGTAATGTGTTATCATGTGTTATCATGCTAGGTTGTAATGTGTTATCCTGCTAGGTTGTAATGTGTTATCATGTGTTATCATGCTAGGTTGTAATGTGTTGTAATGTGTTATCATGCTAGGTTGTAATGTGTTATCATGTGTTATCCTGCTAGGTTGTTATGTGTTATCATGCTAGGTTGTAATGTGTTGTAATGTGTTATCATGCTAGGTTGTAATGTGTTATCATGCTAGGTTGTAATGTGTTATCATGTGTTATCATGCTAGGTTGTAATGTGTTGTAATGTGTTATCATGCTAGGTTGTAATGTGTTATCATGCTAGGTTGTAATGTGTTATCATGCTAGGTTGTAATGTGTTGTAATGTGTTATCATGCTAGGTTGTAATGTGTTATCATGCTAGGTTGTAATGTGTTATCATGCTAGGTTGTAATGTGTTATCATGCTAGGTTGTAATGTGTTGTAATGTGTTATCATGCTAGGTTGTAATGTGTTATCATGCTAGGTTGTAATGTGTTATAATGTGTTATCATGCTAGGTTATAATGTGTTATAATGTGTTATCATGCTAGGTTATAATGTGTTATCATGCTAGGTTGTTATGTGTTATCCTGCTAGGTTGTAATGTGTTATCATGCTAGGTTGTAATGTGTTATCATGCTAGGTTGTAATGTGTTGTAATGTGTTGTAATGTGTTATCATGCTAGGTTGTAATGTGTTATCATGCTAGGTTATAATGTGTTATCATGCTAGGTTGTAATGTGTTATCCTGCTAGGTTGTAATGTGTTATCATGCTAGGTTGTTATGTGTTATCCTGCTAGGTTGTAATGTGTTATCATGCTAGGTTGTAATGTGTTATCATGCTAGGTTGTAATGTGTTATCATGCTAGGTTGTAATGTGTTATCATGCTAGGTTGTAATGTGTTATCATGTGTTATCCTGCTAGGTTGTAATGTGTTGTCATGTGTTATCCTGCTAGGTTGTTATGTGTTATCATGCTAGGTTGTAATGTGTTATCATGCTAGGTTGTTATGTGTTGTAATGTGTTATCATGCTAGGTTGTAATGTGTTATCATGCTAGGTTGTAATGTGTTGTAATGTGTTATCATGCTAGGTTGTAATGTGTTATCATGCTAGGTTGTAATGTGTTATCATGCTAGGTTGTAATGTGTTATCATGTGTTATCCTGTTAGGTTGTAATGTGTTATCCTGCTAGGTTGTAATGTGTTATCATGCTAGGTTGTTATGTGTTATCATGCTAGGTTGTTATGTGTTATCATGTGTTATCATGCTAGGTTGTAATGTGTTATCATGTGTTATCATGCTAGGTTATAATGTGTTATCATGCTAGGTTGTTATGTGTTATCATGCTAGGTTGTAATGTGTTATCATGCTAGGTTGTAATGTGTTGTAATGTGTTGTAATGTGTTATCATGCCTGCTAGGTTGTAATGTGTTGTAATGTGTTATCATGCTAGGTTATAATGTGTTATCATGCTAGGTTGTAATGTGTTATCCTGCTATGTGTTATCATGTAGGTTGTTATGTGTTATCATGCTAGGTTGTAATGTGTTATCATGCTAGGTTGTAATGTGTTATCATGCTAGGTTGTAATGTGTTATCATGCTAGGTTGTAATGTGTTATCATGCTAGGTTGTAATGTGTTATCATGCTAGGTTGTAATGTGTTGTAATGTGTTATCCTGCTAGGTTGTAATGTGTTATCATGCTAGTTGTAATGTGTTATCATGCTAGGTTGTAATGTGTTATCATGCTAGGTTGTAATGTGTTATCATGCTAGGTTGTAATGTGTTATCATGCTAGGTTGTAATGTGTTATCATGCTAGGTTGTAATGTGTTATCATGCTAGGTTGTAATGTGTTGTAATGTGTTATCATGCTAGGTTGTGTTATCATGCTAGGTTATAATGTGTTATCATGCTAGGTTGTAATGTGTTATCCTGCTAGGTTGTAATGTGTTATCATGCTAGGTTGTTATGTGTTATCCTGCTAGGTTGTAATGTGTTATCATGCTAGGTTGTAATGTGTTATCATGCTAGGTTGTAATGTGTTATCATGCTAGGTTGTAATGTGTTATCATGCTAGGTTGTAATGTGTTATCATGTGTTATCCTGCTAGGTTGTAATGTGTTGTCATGTGTTATCCTGCTAGGTTGTTATGTGTTATCATGCTAGGTTGTAATGTGTTATCATGCTAGGTTGTTATGTGTTATAATGTGTTATCATGCTAGGTTGTAATGTGTTATCATGCTAGGTTGTAATGTGTTGTAATGTGTTATCATGCTAGGTTGTAATGTGTTATCATGCTAGGTTGTAATGTGTTATCATGCTAGGTTGTAATGTGTTATCATGTGTTATCCTGTTAGGTTGTAATGTGTTATCCTGCTAGGTTGTAATGTGTTATCATGCTAGGTTGTTATGTGTTATCATGCTAGGTTGTTATGTGTTATCATGCTAGGTTATAATGTGTTGTCATGCTAGGTTATAATGTGTTATCATGCTAGGTTATAATGTGTTATCATGCTAGGTTATAATGTGTTATCATGCTAGGTTGTTATGTGTTATCATGCTAGGTTGTAATGTGTTATCATGCTAGGTTGTAATGTGTTGTAATGTGTTGTAATGTGTTATCATGTGTTATCCTGCTAGGTTGTAATGTGTTGTAATGTGTTATCATGCTAGGTTATAATGTGTTATCATGCTAGGTTGTAATGTGTTATCCTGCTAGGTTGTAATGTGTTATCATGCTAGGTTGTTATGTGTTATCCTGCTAGGTTGTAATGTGTTATCATGCTAGGTTGTAATGTGTTATCATGCTAGGTTGTAATGTGTTATCATGCTAGGTTGTAATGTGTTATCATGTGTTATCCTGCTAGGTTGTAATGTGTTGTAATGTGTTATCCTGCTAGGTTGTTATGTGTTATCATGCTAGGTTGTAATGTGTTATCATGCTAGGTTGTTATGTGTTATCCTGCTAGGTTGTAATGTGTTATCATGCTAGGTTGTTATGTGTTATCCTGCTAGGTTGTAATGTGTTATCCTGCTAGGTTGTAATGTGTTGTAATGTGTTATCATGCTAGGTTGTAATGTGTTATCATGTGTTATCATGCTAGGTTGTAATGTGTTATCATGCTAGGTTGTAATGGTTATCCTGTAAATGTGTTATCCTGCTAGGTTGTAATGTGTTATCCTGCTAGGTTGTAATGTGTTATCCTGCTAGGTTATAATGTGTTATCCTGCTAGGTTGTTATGTGTTATCCTGCTAGGTTGTAATGTGTTATCATGCTAGGTTGTTATGTGTTATCATGCTAGGTTGTTATGTGTTATCATGCTAGGTTATAATGTGTTATCATGCTAGGTTATAATGTGTTATAATGTGTTATCATGCTAGGTTGTAATGTGTTATCATGCTAGGTTATAATGTGTTATCATGCTAGGTTGTTATGTGTTATCATGCTAGGTTGTAATGTGTTATCATGCTAGGTTGTAATGTGTTATCATGCTAGGTTGTAATGTGTTATCATGTGTTATCCTGCTAGGTTGTAATGTGTTGTAATGTGTTATCCTGCTAGGTTGTTATGTGTTATCATGCTAGGTTGTAATGTGTTATCATGCTAGGTTGTAATGTGTTATCCTGCTAGGTTGTAATGTGTTATCCTGCTAGGTTGTAATGTGTTATCCTGCTAGGTTGTAATGTGTTATCCTGCTAGGTTATAATGTGTTATCCTGCTAGGTTGTTATGTGTTATCCTGCTAGGTTGTAATGTGTTATCATGTGTTATCATGCTAGGTTGTAATGTGTTATCCTGCTAGGTTGTAATGTGTTATCATGTGTTATCATGCTAGGTTGTAATGTGTTGTAATGTGTTATCATGCTAGGTTGTAATGTGTTATCATGTGTTATCCTGCTAGGTTGTTATGTGTTATCATGCTAGGTTGTAATGTGTTGTAATGTGTTATCATGCTAGGTTGTAATGTGTTATCATGCTAGGTTGTAATGTGTTATCATGTGTTATCATGCTAGGTTGTAATGTGTTGTAATGTGTTATCATGCTAGGTTGTAATGTGTTATCATGCTAGGTTGTAATGTGTTATCATGCTAGGTTGTAATGTGTTGTAATGTGTTATCATGCTAGGTTGTAATGTGTTATCATGCTAGGTTGTAATGTGTTATCATGCTAGGTTGTAATGTGTTATCATGCTAGGTTGTAATGTGTTGTAATGTGTTATCATGCTAGGTTGTAATGTGTTATCATGCTAGGTTGTAATGTGTTGTAATGTGTTATCATGCTAGGTTATAATGTGTTATAATGTGTTATCATGCTAGGTTATAATGTGTTATCATGCTAGGTTGTTATGTGTTATCCTGCTAGGTTGTAATGTGTTATCATGCTAGGTTGTAATGTGTTATCATGCTAGGTTGTAATGTGTTGTAATGTGTTGTAATGTGTTATCATGCTAGGTTGTAATGTGTTATCATGCTAGGTTATAATGTGTTATCATGCTAGGTTGTAATGTGTTATCCTGCTAGGTTGTAATGTGTTATCATGCTAGGTTGTTATGTGTTATCCTGCTAGGTTGTAATGTGTTATCATGCTAGGTTGTAATGTGTTATCATGCTAGGTTGTAATGTGTTATCATGCTAGGTTGTAATGTGTTATCATGCTAGGTTGTAATGTGTTATCATGTGTTATCCTGCTAGGTTGTAATGTGTTGTCATGTGTTATCCTGCTAGGTTGTTATGTGTTATCATGCTAGGTTGTTATGTGTTATCCTGCTAGGTTGTAATGTGTTATCATGCTAGGTTGTTATGTGTTATCCTGCTAGGTTGTAATGTGTTATCATGCTAGGTTGTAATGTGTTATCCTGCTAGGTTGTAATGTGTTATCCTGCTAGGTTGTAATGTGTTATCCTGCTAGGTTGTAATGTGTTGTAATGTGTTATCCTGCTAGGTTATAATGTGTTATCCTGCTAGGTTGTTATGTGTTATCCTGCTAGGTTGTAATGTGTTATCATGTGTTATCATGCTAGGTTGTAATGTGTTATCCTGCTAGGTTGTAATGTGTTATCATGTGTTATCATGCTAGGTTGTAATGTGTTGTAATGTGTTATCATGCTAGGTTGTAATGTGTTATCATGTGTTATCCTGCTAGGTTGTAATGTGTTGTAATGTGTTATCCTGCTAGGTTATAATGTGTTATCCTGCTAGGTTGTTATGTGTTATCCTGCTAGGTTGTAATGTGTTATCATGTGTTATCATGCTAGGTTGTAATGTGTTATCCTGCTAGGTTGTAATGTGTTATCCTGCTAGGTTGTAATGTGTTATCATGCTAGGTTGTTATGTGTTATCATGCTAGGTTGTTATGTGTTATCATGCTAGGTTATAATGTGTTATCATGCTAGGTTATAATGTGTTATAATGTGTTATCATGCTAGGTTGTAATGTGTTATCATGCTAGGTTATAATGTGTTATCATGCTAGGTTGTTATGTGTTATCCTGCTAGGTTGTAATGTGTTATCATGCTAGGTTGTAATGTGTTATCATGCTAGGTTGTAATGTGTTGTAATGTGTTGTAATGTGTTATCATGCTAGGTTGTAATGTGTTATCATGCTAGGTTATAATGTGTTATCATGCTAGGTTGTAATGTGTTATCCTGCTAGGTTGTAATGTGTTATCATGCTAGGTTGTTATGTGTTATCCTGCTAGGTTGTAATGTGTTATCATGCTAGGTTGTAATGTGTTATCATGCTAGGTTGTAATGTGTTATCATGCTAGGTTGTAATGTGTTATCATGTGTTATCCTGCTAGGTTGTAATGTGTTGTAATGTGTTATCCTGCTAGGTTGTTATGTGTTATCATGCTAGGTTGTTATGTGTTATCCTGCTAGGTTGTAATGTGTTATCCTGCTAGGTTGTAATGTGTTGTAATGTGTTATCATGCTAGGTTGTAATGTGTTATCATGTGTTATCATGCTAGGTTGTAATGTGTTATCATGCTAGGTTGTAATGTGTTATCCTGCTAGGTTGTAATGTGTTATCCTGCTAGGTTGTAATGTGTTATCCTGCTAGGTTGTAATGTGTTGTAATGTGTTATCCTGCTAGGTTATAATGCGTTATCCTGCTAGGTTGTTATGTGTTATCCTGCTAGGTTGTAATGTGTTATCATGTGTTATCATGCTAGGTTGTAATGTGTTATCCTGCTAGGTTGTAATGTGTTATCATGTGTTATCATGCTAGGTTGTAATGTGTTGTAATGTGTTATCATGCTAGGTTGTAATGTGTTATCATGTGTTATCCTGCTAGGTTGTTATGTGTTATCATGCTAGGTTGTAATGTGTTGTAATGTGTTATCATGCTAGGTTGTAATGTGTTATCATGCTAGGTTGTAATGTGTTATCATGTGTTATGCTAGGTTGTAATGTGTTATCATGCTAGGTTGTAATGTGTTATCATGCTAGGTTGTAATGTGTTATCATGCTAGGTTGTAATGTGTTGTAATGTGTTATCATGCTAGGTTGTAATGTGTTATCATGCTAGGTTGTAATGTGTTATCATGCTAGGTTGTAATGTGTTATCATGCTAGGTTGTAATGTGTTATCATGCTAGGTTGTAATGTGTTATCATGCTAGGTTGTAATGTGTTATCATGCTAGGTTGTAATGTGTTGTAATGTGTTATCATGCTAGGTTGTAATGTGTTATCATGTGTTATCATGCTAGGTTGTAATGTGTTATCATGCTAGGTTGTAATGTGTTATCCTGCTAGGTTGTAATGTGTTATCCTGCTAGGTTGTAATGTGTTATCCTGCTAGGTTGTAATGTGTTGTAATGTGTTATCCTGCTAGGTTATAATGCGTTATCCTGCTAGGTTGTTATGTGTTATCCTGCTAGGTTGTAATGTGTTATCATGTGTTATCATGCTAGGTTGTAATGTGTTATCCTGCTAGGTTGTAATGTGTTATCATGTGTTATCATGCTAGGTTGTAATGTGTTGTAATGTGTTATCATGCTAGGTTGTAATGTGTTATCATGTGTTATCCTGCTAGGTTGTTATGTGTTATCATGCTAGGTTGTAATGTGTTGTAATGTGTTATCATGCTAGGTTGTAATGTGTTATCATGCTAGGTTGTAATGTGTTATCATGTGTTATCATGCTAGGTTGTAATGTGTTATCATGCTAGGTTGTAATGTGTTATCATGCTAGGTTGTAATGTGTTATCATGCTAGGTTGTAATGTGTTGTAATGTGTTATCATGCTAGGTTGTAATGTGTTATCATGCTAGGTTGTAATGTGTTATCATGCTAGGTTGTAATGTGTTATCATGCTAGGTTGTAATGTGTTATCATGCTAGGTTGTAATGTGTTATCATGCTAGGTTGTAATGTGTTATCATGCTAGGTTGTAATGTGTTGTAATGTGTTATCATGCTAGGTTGTAATGTGTTATCATGCTAGGTTGTAATGTGTTGTAATGTGTTATCATGCTAGGTTATAATGTGTTATAATGTGTTATCATGCTAGGTTGTAATGTGTTATCATGCTAGGTTATAATGTGTTATCATGCTAGGTTGTTATGTGTTATCCTGCTAGGTTGTAATGTGTTATCATGCTAGGTTGTAATGTGTTATCATGCTAGGTTGTAATGTGTTGTAATGTGTTGTAATGTGTTATCATGCTAGGTTGTAATGTGTTATCATGCTAGGTTATAATGTGTTATCATGCTAGGTTGTAATGTGTTATCCTGCTAGGTTGTAATGTGTTATCATGCTAGGTTGTTATGTGTTATCCTGCTAGGTTGTAATGTGTTATCATGCTAGGTTGTAATGTGTTATCATGCTAGGTTGTAATGTGTTATCATGCTAGGTTGTAATGTGTTATCATGCTAGGTTGTAATGTGTTATCATGTGTTATCCTGCTAGGTTGTAATGTGTTGTAATGTGTTATCCTGCTAGGTTGTTATGTGTTATCATGCTAGGTTGTAATGTGTTATCATGCTAGGTTGTTATGTGTTATCCTGCTAGGTTGTAATGTGTTATCATGCTAGGTTGTTATGTGTTATCCTGCTAGGTTGTAATGTGTTATCCTGCTAGGTTGTAATGTGTTGTAATGTGTTGTAATGTGTTATCATGCTAGGTTGTAATGTGTTATCATGCTAGGTTATAATGTGTTATCATGCTAGGTTGTAATGTGTTATCCTGCTAGGTTGTAATGTGTTATCATGCTAGGTTGTTATGTGTTATCCTGCTAGGTTGTAATGTGTTATCCTGCTAGGTTGTAATGTGTTATCCTGCTAGGTTGTAATGTGTTGTAATGTGTTATCATGCTAGGTTGTAATGTGTTATCATGTGTTATCATGCTAGGTTGTAATGTGTTATCATGCTAGGTTGTAATGTGTTATCCTGCTAGGTTGTAATGTGTTATCCTGCTAGGTTGTAATGTGTTATCCTGCTAGGTTGTAATGTGTTGTAATGTGTTATCCTGCTAGGTTATAATGTGTTATCCTGCTAGGTTGTTATGTGTTATCCTGCTAGGTTGTAATGTGTTATCATGTGTTATCATGCTAGGTTGTAATGTGTTATCCTGCTAGGTTGTAATGTGTTATCATGTGTTATCATGCTAGGTTGTAATGTGTTGTAATGTGTTATCATGCTAGGTTGTAATGTGTTATCATGTGTTATCCTGCTAGGTTGTTATGTGTTATCATGCTAGGTTGTTATGTGTTGTAATGTGTTATCATGCTAGGTTGTAATGTGTTATCATGCTAGGTTGTAATGTGTTATCATGTGTTATCATGCTAGGTTGTAATGTGTTGTAATGTGTTATCATGCTAGGTTGTAATGTGTTATCATGCTAGGTTGTAATGTGTTATCATGCTAGGTTGTAATGTGTTGTAATGTGTTATCATGCTAGGTTGTAATGTGTTATCATGCTAGGTTGTAATGTGTTATCATGCTAGGTTGTAATGTGTTATCATGCTAGGTTGTAATGTGTTATCATGCTAGGTTGTAATGTGTTGTAATGTGTTATCATGCTAGGTTGTAATGTGTTATCATGCTAGGTTGTAATGTGTTGTAATGTGTTATCATGCTAGGTTGTAATGTGTTATCATGCTAGGTTGTAATGTGTTGTAATGTGTTATCATGCTAGGTTGTAATGTGTTATCATGCTAGGTTGTAATGTGTTATCATGTGTTATCCTGCTAGGTTGTTATGTGTTATCATGCTAGGTTATAATGTGTTATCCTGCTAGGTTGTTATGTGTTATCATGCTAGGTTATAATGTGTTATCCTGCTAGGTTGTTATGTGTTATCCTGCTAGGTTGTTATGTGCTATCATGCTAGGTTATAATGTGTTATCCTGCTAGGTTGTTATGTGTTATCCTGCTAGGTTGTTATGTGTTATCCTGCTAGGTTGTAATGTGTTGTAATGTGTTATCATGCGAGGTTGTAATGTGTTATCATGCTAGGTTGTAATGTGTTATCATGTGTTATCCTGCTAGGTTGTTATGTGTTATCATGCTAGGTTATAATGTGTTATCCTGCTAGGTTGTTATGTGTTATCATGCTAGGTTATAATGTGTTATCCTGCTAGGTTGTTATGTGTTATCCTGCTAGGTTGTTATGTGTTATCCTGCTAGGTTGTTATGTGTTATCCTGCTAGGTTGTAATGTGTTGTAATGTGTTATCATGCTAGGTTGTAATGTGTTATCATGCTAGGTTGTAATGTGTTATCATGCTAGGTTGTAATGTGTTATCATGCTAGGTTGTAATGTGTTATCATGCTAGGTTGTAATGTGTTATCATGTGTTATCCTGCTAGGTTGTTATGTGTTATCATGCTAGGTTGTTATGTGTTATCATGCTAGGTTATAATGTGTTGTAATGTGTTGTAATGTGTTGTAATGTGTTATCATGCTAGGTTGTTATGTGTTATCATGCTAGGTTGTAATGTGTTGTAATGTGTTATCATGCTAGGTTGTAATGTGTTATCATGCTAGGTTGTAATGTGTTGTAATGTGTTATCCTGCTAGGTTGTAATGTGTTATCATGTGTTATCCTGCTAGGTTGTTATGTGTTATCATGCTAGGTTATAATGTGTTATCCTGCTAGGTTGTTATGTGTTATCATGCTAGGTTATAATGTGTTATCCTGCTAGGTTGTTATGTGTTATCCTGCTAGGTTGTTATGTGTTATCATGCTAGGTTATAATGTGTTATCCTGCTAGGTTGTTATGTGTTATCCTGCTAGGTTGTTATGTGTTATCCTGCTAGGTTGTAATGTGTTGTAATGTGTTATCATGCTAGGTTGTAATGTGTTATCATGTGTTATCATGCTAGGTTGTAATGTGTTATCATGCTAGGTTGTAATGTGTTATCCTGCTAGGTTGTAATGTGTTATCCTGCTAGGTTGTAATGTGTTGTAATGTGTTATCCTGCTAGGTTATAATGTGTTATCCTGCTAGGTTGTTATGTGTTATCCTGCTAGGTTGTAATGTGTTATCATGTGTTATCATGCTAGGTTGTTATGTGTTATCATGCTAGGTTGTTATGTGTTATCATGCTAGGTTGTTATGTGTTATCATGCTAGGTTGTAATGTGTTATCATGCTAGGTTGTAATGTGTTATCATGCTAGGTTGTAATGTGTTATCATGTGTTATCCTGCTAGGTTGTTATGTGTTATCATGCTAGGTTGTAATGTGTTGTAATGTGTTATCATGCTAGGTTGTAATGTGTTATCATGCTAGGTTGTAATGTGTTATCATGTGTTATCATGCTAGGTTGTAATGTGTTGTAATGTGTTATCATGCTAGGTTGTAATGTGTTATCATGCTAGGTTGTAATGTGTTATCATGTGTTATCCTGCTAGGTTGTTATGTGTTATCATGTGTTATCCTGCTAGGTTGTTATGTGTTATCATGCTAGGTTGTAATGTGTTGTAATGTGTTATCATGCTAGGTTGTAATGTGTTATCATGTGTTATCATGCTAGGTTGTAATGTGTTGTAATGTGTTATCATGCTAGGTTGTAATGTGTTATCATGCTAGGTTGTAATGTGTTATCATGTGTTATCCTGCTAGGTTGTTATGTGTTATCATGCTAGGTTATAATGTGTTATCCTGCTAGGTTGTTATGTGTTATCCTGCTAGGTTGTAATGTGTTACCATGTGTTATCCTGCTAGGTTGTAATGTGTTGTAATGTGTTATCATGCTAGGTTGTAATGTGTTGTAATGTGTTATCATGCTAGGTTATAATGTGTTATCCTGCTAGGTTGTTATGTGTTATCCTGCTAGGTTGTTATGTGTTATCATGTGTTATCATGCTAGGTTGTAATGTGTTGTAATGTGTTATCATGCTAGGTTGTAATGTGTTATCCTGCTAGGTTGTAATGTGTTATCATGTGTTATCCTGCTAGGTTGTTATGTGTTATCATGCTAGGTTATAATGTGTTATCCTGCTAGGTTGTTATGTGTTATCCTGCTAGGTTGTAATGTGTTACCATGTGTTATCCTGCTAGGTTGTAATGTGTTGTAATGTGTTATCATGCTAGGTTGTAATGTGTTGTTATGTGTTATCATGCTAGGTTATAATGTGTTATCCTGCTAGGTTGTTATGTGTTATCCTGCTAGGTTGTTATGTGCTATCATGCTAGGTTATAATGTGTTATCCTGCTAGGTTGTTATGTGTTATCCTGCTAGGTTGTTATGTGTTATCCTGCTAGGTTGTAATGTGTTGTAATGTGTTATCATGCGAGGTTGTAATGTGTTATCATGCTAGGTTGTAATGTGTTATCATGTGTTATCCTGCTAGGTTGTTATGTGTTATCATGCTAGGTTATAATGTGTTATCCTGCTAGGTTGTTATGTGTTATCCTGCTAGGTTGTTATGTGTTATCCTGCTAGGTTGTTATGTGTTATCCTGCTAGGTTGTAATGTGTTGTAATGTGTTATCATGCTAGGTTGTAATGTGTTATCATGCTAGGTTGTAATGTGTTATCATGCTAGGTTGTAATGTGTTATCATGCTAGGTTGTAATGTGTTATCATGCTAGGTTGTAATGTGTTATCATGTGTTATCCTGCTAGGTTGTTATGTGTTATCATGCTAGGTTATAATGTGTTATCCTGCTAGGTTGTTATGTGTTATCATGCTAGGTTATAATGTGTTGTAATGTGTTGTAATGTGTTGTAATGTGTTATCATGCTAGGTTGTTATGTGTTATCATGCTAGGTTGTAATGTGTTGTAATGTGTTATCATGCTAGGTTGTAATGTGTTATCATGCTAGGTTGTAATGTGTTATCATGTGTTATCCTGCTAGGTTGTTATGTGTTATCATGCTAGGTTATAATGTGTTATCCTGCTAGGTTGTTATGTGTTATCATGCTAGGTTATAATGTGTTATCCTGCTAGGTTGTTATGTGTTATCCTGCTAGGTTGTTATGTGTTATCATGCTAGGTTATAATGTGTTATCCTGCTAGGTTGTTATGTGTTATCCTGCTAGGTTGTTATGTGTTATCCTGCTAGGTTGTAATGTGTTGTAATGTGTTATCATGCTAGGTTGTAATGTGTTATCATGTGTTATCATGCTAGGTTGTAATGTGTTATCATGCTAGGTTGTAATGTGTTATCCTGCTAGGTTGTAATGTGTTATCCTGCTAGGTTGTAATGTGTTGTAATGTGTTATCCTGCTCGGTTATAATGTGTTATCCTGCTAGGTTGTTATGTGTTATCCTGCTAGGTTGTAATGTGTTATCATGTGTTATCATGCTAGGTTGTAATGTGTTATCCTGCTAGGTTGTAATGTGTTATCATGTGTTATCATGCTAGGTTGTAATGTGTTATCATGCTAGGTTGTTATGTGTTATCATGCTAGGTTGTTATGTGTTATCATGCTAGGTTGTTATGTGTTATCATGCTAGGTTGTAATGTGTTATCATGCTAGGTTGTAATGTGTTATCATGTGTTATCCTGCTAGGTTGTTATGTGTTATCATGCTAGGTTGTAATGTGTTGTAATGTGTTATCATGCTAGGTTGTAATGTGTTATCATGCTAGGTTGTAATGTGTTATCATGTGTTATCATGCTAGGTTGTAATGTGTTGTAATGTGTTATCATGCTAGGTTGTAATGTGTTATCATGCTAGGTTGTAATGTGTTATCATGTGTTATCATGCTAGGTTGTAATGTGTTGTAATGTGTTATCATGCTAGGTTGTAATGTGTTATCCTGCTAGGTTGTTATGTGTTATCATGCTAGGTTATAATGTGTTATCCTGCTAGGTTGTTATGTGTTATCCTGCTAGGTTGTAATGTGTTACCATGTGTTATCCTGCTAGGTTGTAATGTGTTGTAATGTGTTATCATGCTAGGTTGTAATGTGTTGTTATGTGTTATCATGCTAGGTTATAATGTGTTATCCTGCTAGGTTGTTATGTGTTATCCTGCTAGGTTGTTATGTGCTATCATGCTAGGTTATAATGTGTTATCCTGCTAGGTTGTTATGTGTTATCCTGCTAGGTTGTTATGTGTTATCCTGCTAGGTTGTAATGTGTTGTAATGTGTTATCATGCGAGGTTGTAATGTGTTATCATGCTAGGTTGTAATGTGTTATCATGTGTTATCCTGCTAGGTTGTTATGTGTTATCATGCTAGGTTATAATGTGTTATCCTGCTAGGTTGTTATGTGTTATCATGCTAGGTTATAATGTGTTGTCCTGCTAGGTTGTTATGTGTTATCCTGCTAGGTTGTTATGTGTTATCCTGCTAGGTTGTTATGTGTTATCCTGCTAGGTTGTAATGTGTTGTAATGTGTTATCATGCTAGGTTGTAATGTGTTATCATGCTAGGTTGTAATGTGTTATCATGCTAGGTTGTAATGTGTTATCATGCTAGGTTGTAATGTGTTATCATGTGTTATCCTGCTAGGTTGTTATGTGTTATCATGCTAGGTTATAATGTGTTATCCTGCTAGGTTGTTATGTGTTATCATGCTAGGTTATAATGTGTTGTAATGTGTTGTAATGTGTTGTAATGTGTTATCATGCTAGGTTGTTATGTGTTATCATGCTAGGTTGTAATGTGTTGTAATGTGTTATCATGCTAGGTTGTAATGTGTTATCATGCTAGGTTGTAATGTGTTATCATGTGTTATCCTGCTAGGTTGTTATGTGTTATCATGCTAGGTTATAATGTGTTATCCTGCTAGGTTGTTATGTGTTATCATGCTAGGTTATAATGTGTTATCCTGCTAGGTTGTTATGTGTTATCCTGCTAGGTTGTTATGTGTTATCATGCTAGGTTATAATGTGTTATCCTGCTAGGTTGTTATGTGTTATCCTGCTAGGTTGTTATGTGTTATCCTGCTAGGTTGTAATGTGTTGTAATGTGTTATCATGCTAGGTTGTAATGTGTTATCATGTGTTATCATGCTAGGTTGTAATGTGTTATCATGCTAGGTTGTAATGTGTTATCCTGCTAGGTTGTAATGTGTTATCCTGCTAGGTTGTAATGTGTTATCCTGCTAGGTTGTAATGTGTTGTAATGTGTTATCCTGCTCGGTTATAATGTGTTATCCTGCTAGGTTGTTATGTGTTATCCTGCTAGGTTGTAATGTGTTATCATGTGTTATCATGCTAGGTTGTAATGTGTTATCCTGCTAGGTTGTAATGTGTTATCATGTGTTATCATGCTAGGTTGTAATGTGTTATCCTGCTAGGTTGTAATGTGTTATCATGTGTTATCATGCTAGGTTGTTATGTGTTATCATGCTAGGTTGTTATGTGTTATCATGCTAGGTTGTTATGTGTTATCATGCTAGGTTGTAATGTGTTATCATGCTAGGTTGTAATGTGTTATCATGCTAGGTTGTAATGTGTTATCATGTGTTATCCTGCTAGGTTGTTATGTGTTATCATGCTAGGTTGTAATGTGTTGTAATGTGTTATCATGCTAGGTTGTAATGTGTTATCATGCTAGGTTGTAATGTGTTATCATGTGTTATCATGCTAGGTTGTAATGTGTTGTAATGTGTTATCATGCTAGGTTGTAATGTGTTATCATGCTAGGTTGTAATGTGTTATCATGTGTTATCCTGCTAGGTTGTTATGTGTTATCATGCTAGGTTGTAATGTGTTGTAATGTGTTATCATGCTAGGTTGTAATGTGTTATCATGTGTTATCATGCTAGGTTGTAATGTGTTGTAATGTGTTATCATGCTAGGTTGTAATGTGTTATCATGCTAGGTTGTAATGTGTTATCATGTGTTATCCTGCTAGGTTGTTATGTGTTATCATGCTAGGTTATAATGTGTTATCCTGCTAGGTTGTTATGTGTTATCCTGCTAGGTTGTAATGTGTTACCATGTGTTATCCTGCTAGGTTGTAATGTGTTGTAATGTGTTATCATGCTAGGTTGTAATGTGTTGTAATGTGTTATCATGCTAGGTTATAATGTGTTATCCTGCTAGGTTGTTATGTGTTATCCTGCTAGGTTGTTATGTGTTATCATGTGTTATCATGCTAGGTTGTAATGTGTTGTAATGTGTTATCATGCTAGGTTGTAATGTGTTATCCTGCTAGGTTGTAATGTGTTGTAATGTGTTATCATGCTAGGTTATAATGTGTTATCATGCTAGGTTGTTATGTGTTATCCTGCTAGGTTGTTATGTGTTATCCTGCTAGGTTGTTATGTGTTATCATGTGTTATCATGCTAGGTTGTAATGTGTTATCCTGCTAGGTTGTAATGTGTTGTAATGTGTTATCATGCTAGGTTATAATGTGTTATCATGCTAGGTTGTTATGTGTTATCATGCTAGGTTGTAATGTGTTGTAATGTGTTATCATGCTAGGTTATAATGTGTTATCATGCTAGGTTGTTATGTGTTATCATGCTAGGTTGTAATGTGTTATCCTGCTAGGTTGTAATGTGTTATCCTGCTAGGTTGTAATGTGTTATCATGCTAGGTTGTTATGTGTTATCATGCTAGGTTGTAATGTGTTATCATGCTAGGTTGTAATGTGTTATCCTGCTAGGTTGGGGCTTTCTTTCTACTTACACCTCTGGGTTGTCTGGATGAGGTCTGTAAACCAGTCGTTCATCCACTGACACCAGATTGGTTAGAGTTATCTGCGGGTCGAATAAGAAGAAGAAGACAATCATTTGTATGAAATGTTCATGAAGATACCAACAGCAACAGAAACCTGATTATACACGAGAAGGGGACAGCTTTCCGCTCACATTAGTTGAATAAAGCTCCATCTTCTTCTCCTCGGGATCCACGATGGAATGCTCCTTGACGTACGTCCGGGTATGACTGGTCCCCAAGATCTACAAGAGAAGCATTCAGGTCAGTATATATATACACACACACTCTAGAAGCATTCAGGTCAGTCTATATATACACACACACTCTAGAAGCATTCAGGTCAGTCTATATATATATACACACACTCTAGAAGCATTCAGGTCAGTCTATATATATACACACACACTCTAGAAGCATTCAGGTCACTCTATATATACACACACTCTAGAAGCATTCAGGTCAGTCTATATATATACACACACTCTAGAAGCATTCAGGTCAGTCTATATATATATATACACACACTCTAGAAGCATTCAGGTCAGTATATATATACACACACACTCTAGAAGCATTCAGGTCAGTCTATATATACACACACACTCTAGAAGCATTCAGGTCAGTCTATATATATATACACACACTCTAGAAGCATTCAGGTCAGTCTATATATATACACACACACTCTAGAAGCATTCAGGTCACTCTATATATACACACACTCTAGAAGCATTCAGGTCAGTCTATATATATATACACACACTCTAGAAGCATTCAGGTCAGTCTATATATATATATACACACACTCTAGAAGCATTCAGGTCAGTCTATATATACACACACACACACACTCTAGAAGCATTCAGGTCAGTCTATATATACACACACACTCTAGAAGCATTCATGTCAGTCTATATATATATACACACTCTAGAAGCATTCATGTCAGTCTATATATATACACACACACACTAGAAGCATTCAGGTCAGTCTATATATATACACACTCTAGAAGCATTCAGGTCAGTCTATATATACACACACACTCTAGAAACATTCAGGTCAGTCTATATATATACACACACACTCTAGAAACATTCAGGTCAGTCTATATATACACACACACTCTAGAAACATTCAGGTCAGTCTATATACACACACACACACTCTAGAAGCATTCAGGTCAGTCTATATATACACACACTCTAGAAGCATTCAGGTCAGTCTATATATACACACACTCTAGAAGCATTCAGGTCAGTCTATATATATACACACACTCTAGAAGCATTCAGGTCAGTCTATATATACACACACACACTCTAGAAGCATTCAGGTCAGTCTATATATACACACACACACTCTAGAAGCATTCAGGTCAGTCTATATATACACACACACTCTAGAAACATTCAGGTCAGTCTATATATATACACACACTCTAGAAGCATTCAGGTCAGTCTATATATACACACTCTAGAAGCATTCAGGTCAGTCTATATATATACACACACACACTAGAAGCATTCAGGTCAGTCTATATATATACACACTCTAGAAGCATTCAGGTCAGTCTATATATACACACACACTCTAGAAACATTCAGGTCAGTCTATATATACACACACACTCTAGAAGCATTCAGGTCAGTCTATATATATACACACACACTCTAGAAGCATTCAGGTCAGTCAATATATACACACACTCTAGAAGCATTCAGGTCAGTCTATATATATATACACACACTCTAGAAGCATTCAGGTCAGTCTATATA
>NW_025749674.1:0-23303 GCF_021184085.1 Oncorhynchus gorbuscha | reverse complement strand
TATTGACGGTACGCTTGTTTATTCCATGTGTAACTCTGTGTTGTTGTTTGTGTCGCACTGCTTTGCTTTATCTTGGCCAGGTTGCAGCTGTAAATGAGAATTTGTTCTCAACTAACCTACCTGGTTAAATAAAGGTGTTCTCAACCTGACCTACCTGGTTAAATAAAGGTGTTCTCAACTAGCCTACCTGGTTAAATAAAGGTGTTCTCAACTAGCCTACCTGGTTAAAAATAATAAAGGTGTTCACTCAACTAGCCTACCTGGTTAAATAAAGGTGTTCTCAACTGGCCTACCTGGTTAAATAAAGGTGTTCTCAACTGGCCTACCTGGAAAATAAAGGTGTTCTCAACTAGCATACCTGGTTAAATAAAAGGTGTTTAAATCAGCCTACCTGGTTAAATAAAGGTGTTCTCAACTAGCATACCTGGTTAAATAAAGGTGTTCTCAACTAGCATACCTGAATTTAAATAAAGGTGTTCTCAACTAGCCTACCTGGTTAAATAAAGGTGTTCTCAACTAGCCTACCTGGTTAAATAAAGGTGTTCTCAACTAGCCTACCTGGTTAAATAAAGGTGTTCTCAACTAGCCAACCTGGTTAAATAAAGGTGTTCTCAACTAGCCTACCTGGTTAAATAAAGGTGTTCTCAACTAGCCTACCTGGTTAAATAAACGTGTTCTCAACTAGCCTACCTGGTTAAATAAAGGTGTTCTCAACTAGCCTACCTGGTTAAATAAAGGTGTTCTCAACTAGCCTACCTGGTTAAATAAAGGTGTTCTCAACTGGCCTACCTGGTTAAATAAAGGTGTTCTCAACTAGCCTACCTTGTTAAATAAAGGTGAAATAAAAGAAACAAAATAAAAAGTATTTTCCAAGCAGAATGTTACCCTGGTGAGAACCGTCCTCAGATGAAGTGTGACTCTCTCTGATCTTTCACACGGTATGCTTTACATATTTTTCTCAAACTGGCAACCAAAGGCCTAGCTGTGCTTGCGCTTAGTGAGTAGCTAGCTGCCCGTCAGCTGGCAGGAAAATAAATACATAAATAAATTACATTTGCGGTAAATAAATAATATTTGAAAGGATTTTGCCAGAGGGCCTCAGCTGACTGTTTGACTGCTTGCAGCTGCATTCCGACTTATGAACGGTTACCACGGCAACCGGGCTTCCAACGACTGAGGACTCCGGTCCCAACCTCCCCCTATTCCCCCCCCCCCACCCACCCACCCACCTCCACCCCTACTTCCCCTCATCTCCTCCCTCCTCACATGACCATAACAACAAAACCCCTTTCATTGACGTGTCTGTGGAATGTATGATAGCTTCCTGGTTGGTTCAGTTGCCAGGGAAACCTGGAGGCCACAGCTGCAGCTGCTCACTTTATACTCAGTACACAGCTGACTGACTGTATTGACTGAATGTACATACGCAGACACGTATTTACATTTTAGTCATTTAGCAGATACACTCTTATGTGATTTACAGCTAGTGCACTAATATTAAGATACTTAGGTGGGACAACCACATATCTTAGTCATAGTAAATACATCAGTACAATCAGAGATAGTAAGAGGGGAAAGAGTCAAATGCCAGTATTAGGTCACAAAAGGCCATTTCTTTGTTGTTGTGCCATTATTTAAGATATTCTTTGAAGAGGTCGGGTTTCAGATGTTTTTCAGAAGATGGACAGGGACTCTGATGTCCTAGATGGACAGGGACTCTGCTGTCCTAGATGGACAGGGACTCTGATGTCCTAGATGGACAGGGACTCTGCTGTCCTAGCTTCAGGGGGAAGATGGACAGGGACTCTGCTGTCCTAGCGTCAGGTGGAAGATGGACAGGGACTCTGCTGTCCTAGCTTCAGGGGGAAGATGGACAGGGACTCTGATGTCCTAGATGGACAGGGACTCTGCTGTCCTAGCTTCAGGGGGAAGATGGACAGGGACTCTGCTGTCCTAGTGTCAGGGGGAAGATGGACAGGGACTCTGATGTCCTAGCGTCAGGGGGAAGATGGACAGGGACTCTGCTGTCCTAGCTTCAGGGGGAAGATGGACAGGGACTCTGCTGTCCTAGCGTCAGGTGGAAGATGGACAGGGACTCTGCTGTCCTAGCTTCAGGGGGAAGATGGACAGGGACTCTGATGTCCTAGATGGACAGGGACTCTGCTGTCCTAGCTTCAGGGGGAAGATGGACAGGGACTCTGATGTCCTAGATGGACAGGGACTCTGCTGTCCTAGCTTCAGGGGGAAGATGGACAGGGACTCTGATGTCCTAGATGGACAGGGACTCTGCTGTCCTAGCTTCAGGGGGAAGATGGACAGGGACTCTGATGTCCTAGATGGACAGGGACTCTGCTGTCCTAGCTTCAGGGGGAAGATGGACAGGGACTCTGCTGTCCTAGCTTCAGGGGGAAGATGGACAGAGACTCTGCTGTCCTAGCTTCAGGTGGAAGATGGACAGGGACTCTGCTGTCCTAGCTTCAGGGGGAAGATGGACAGGGACTCTGCTGTCCTAGCTTCAGGGGGAAGATGGACAGAGACTCTGCTGTCCTAGCTTCAGGTGGAAGATGGACAGGGACTCTGCTGTCCTAGCTTCAGGGGGAAGATGGACAGGGACTCTGATGTCCTAGATGGACAGGGACTCTGCTGTCCTAGCTTCAGGGGGAAGATGGACAGGGACTCTGCTGTCCTAGTGTCAGGGGGAAGATGGACAGGGACTCTGATGTCCTAGCGTCAGGGGGAAGATGGACAGGGACTCTGCTGTCCTAGCTTCAGGGGGAAGATGGACAGGGACTCTGCTGTCCTAGCGTCAGGTGGAAGATGGACAGGGACTCTGCTGTCCTAGCTTCAGGGGGAAGATGGACAGGGACTCTGATGTCCTAGATGGACAGGACTCTGCTGTCCTAGCTTCAGGGGGAAGATGGACAGGGACTCTGATGTCCTAGATGGACAGGGACTCTG
This sequence comes from Oncorhynchus gorbuscha, assembly GCF_021184085.1. Classification (NCBI taxonomy): domain Eukaryota; kingdom Metazoa; phylum Chordata; class Actinopteri; order Salmoniformes; family Salmonidae; genus Oncorhynchus; species Oncorhynchus gorbuscha. The sequence continues at coordinate 20,345 of NW_025749674.1, read as the reverse complement.
CTGTCCTAGCTTCAGGGGGAAGATGGACAGGGACTCTGCTGTCCTAGCTTCAGGGGGAAGATGGACAGAGACTCTGCTGTCCTAGCTTCAGGTGGAAGATGGACAGGGACTCTGCTGTCCTAGCTTCAGGGGGAAGATGGACAGGGACTCTGCTGTCCTAGCTTCAGGGGGAAGATGGACAGAGACTCTGCTGTCCTAGCTTCAGGTGGAAGATGGACAGGGACTCTGCTGTCCTAGCTTCAGGGGGAAGATGGACAGGGACTCTGATGTCCTAGATGGACAGGGACTCTGCTGTCCTAGCTTCAGGGGGAAGATGGACAGGGACTCTGCTGTCCTAGTGTCAGGGGGAAGATGGACAGGGACTCTGATGTCCTAGCGTCAGGGGGAAGATGGACAGGGACTCTGCTGTCCTAGCTTCAGGGGGAAGATGGACAGGGACTCTGCTGTCCTAGCGTCAGGTGGAAGATGGACAGGGACTCTGCTGTCCTAGCTTCAGGGGGAAGATGGACAGGGACTCTGATGTCCTAGATGGACAGGGACTCTGCTGTCCTAGCTTCAGGGGGAAGATGGACAGGGACTCTGATGTCCTAGATGGACAGGGACTCTGCTGTCCTAGCTTCAGGGGGAAGATGGACAGGGACTCTGATGTCCTAGATGGACAGGGACTCTGCTGTCCTAGCTTCAGGGGAAGATGGACAGGGACTCTGATGTCCTAGATGGACAGGGACTCTGCTGTCCTAGCTTCAGGAAGATGGACAGGACTCTGCTGTCCTAGCTTCAGGTGGAAGATGGACAGAGACTCTGCTGTCCTAGCTTCAGGGGGAAGATGGACAGGGACTCTGCTGTCCTAGCTTCAGGGGGAAGATGGACAGGGACTCTGCTGTCCTAGCTTCAGGGGGAAGATGGACAGGGACTCTGCTGTCCTAGCTTCAGGGGGAAGATGGACAGGGACTCTGCTGTCCTAGATGGACAGGGACTCTGCTGTCCTAGCTTCAGGGGAAGATGGACAGGGACTCTGCTGTCCTAGCTTCAGGGGGAAGATGGACAGGGACTCTGCTGTCCTAGCTTCAGGGGAAGATGGACAGAGACTCTGCTGTCCTAGCTTCAGGTGGAAGATGGACAGGACTCTGCTGTCCTAGCTTCAGGGGGAAGATGGACAGAGACTCTGCTGTCCTAGCTTCAGGGGGAAGATGGACAGAGACTCTGCTGTCCTAGCTTCAGGTGGAAGATGGACAGGGACTCTGCTGTCCTAGCTTCAGGGGGAAGATGGACAGGGACTCTGCTGTCCTAGCTTCAGGGGGAAGATGGACAGAGACTCTGCTGTCCTAGCTTCAGGTGGAAGATGGACAGGGACTCTGCTGTCCTAGCTTCAGGGGGAAGATGGACAGAGACTCTGCTGTCCTAGCTTCAGGGGGAAGATGGACAGAGACTCTGCTGTCCTAGCTTCAGGTGGAAGATGGACAGGGACTCTGCTGTCCTAGCTTCAGGGGGAAGATGGACAGGGACTCTGCTGTCCTAGCTTCAGGGGGAAGATGGACAGAGACTCTGCTGTCCTAGACCAGTCTGCAGTTCCCCCTGGGTCAGCTAGATGAGTTGAAACAGGAGAACGGTAAGATGAAAGCAACCCGTAAGTCACTGGGGGGAGGCATCATTTCTGAATGTGAATCCATGATAACAATGATGGATAAATCAGACTCGAGGGATAATCAAGGCAGAACAACATGGTTGTGGATGGAATTGCAGAATCTCCACATGAGACCTGGATGGAGTCTGAGGACAAAGGTGGACCTCCAAAGATGGAGACAAAGGTGGACCACAGGAAGTATGAGGTGGAGCGCGCCCACAGGACTGGAAAACCCACCACCTGCCCAGGTGACAGGCCCAGGCCGATAGTGGTCCAATTCCTGAGGTTCAAGGACCTGAAAATAGCTGTGCAGCGATGCTCCCCATCCAACCTGACAGAGCATGAGAGGATCTGCAGAGAAGAATGGGAAAAACTCCCAAATACAGGTGTGTCAAGCTTGTAGCATCAACCCCAAGAAGACTTGAGGCTGTAATCACTGCCAAAGGTGCTTCAACAATGTGAAGGTAGGAAACAACACCTCCACTTCACTGATCCTCAACGCAGGGGCCCCACAAGGGTGCGTACTCAGCCCCTCCTATACTACATGTTCATCCATGACTGCGTGGCCACACACGCCTCCAACTCAATCATCTAGTTTGCAGACGACACAACCATAGTAGGATTACCAACAATGACGAGACATCCTACAGGGAGGAGGGAGAAGGTGAGGGCCCTGGCAGAGTGGTCCCTCAACGTTGAGGGACAACAAAACGAAGGAGCTGATCGTGGACTTCAGGAGACAACAGAGCACACCCCTATCCACATCGATGGCACCACAGTGAAAAGGTGAAAAACTTCGGTGTACACATCACTGACGATCTGAAATGGTCCAAACACACAGACAGTGTGGTGAAGAAGGCACAACAGCGCCTCTTCAACCTTCGGAGGCTGAAGAAATTTGGCTTGGCCACTAAGACTCTCACAAACTTTTACAGATGGACAATTCAGAGCATCCTGTCGGGCTGTATCAACGCCCGGTACGGCAACTGCACCGCCCACAACCGCAGGGATGTCCAGAGGGTAGTGCGTTCTGCCCCACTGCCGGCCCTACAGCACCTGATGTCACAGGAAGGCCAAAAGGTTCAACAAGGACATCAACCACCCGGGCCATGTCCTGTTCACCCTGCTATCATCCAGAAGGCGAGGTCAGTACAGGTGCAGCAAAGCTGGGACCGAGAGACTGGAAAAACAGCTTCTATCTCAAGGCCATCAGACTATTAATCACTCATCACTAGCTGGTTACCACCCGGAATCTCAACCCTGCACCTTAGAGGCTGCTGCCCTATATACAGTTGACGTCGGAAGTTTGCATAAACTTAGATTGAAGTCATTAAAAGTCGTTTTTCAACCACTCCACAAATCTCTTGTTAACAAACTATAGTTTTGGCAAGTCGGTTAGGACATTTACTTTGTGCATGACACAAGTCATTTTTCCAGCAGTTGTTAACAGACAGATTATTTCACTTATAATTCACTGTATCACAATTCCAGTGGGTCAGAGGTTTACATACACTAAGTCGACTGTACCTTTAAATAGCTTGGAATATTCCAGAAAATTATGTCCTGACTTTAGAAGTTTCTAATTGACATCATTTGAGTCAATTGGAGGTGTACCTGTGGATCTATTTCAAGGCCTACCGTCAAACTCAGTGCCTCTTTACTTGACATCATGGGGAAATCAAAAGAAATCAGCCAAGAACTCAGAATACATTTGTAGTCCTCTACATGTTTGTTCATCCTTTTGAGGAATTTCCAAATGCCTGAAGGTACCACGTTCATCTGTACAAACAATAGTACGCAAGTATAAACACCATGGGACCACGCAGCCATCATACCTGTCACGGGCGTCGTAAGAAGTGGACCAAGGTGCAGCGTGGTGAGCGTACATATTCCTTTTTATTAGAATGTCGCCAACAAAAACAATAAACAACACAAAACGACCGTGAAGCTTGACTTCAGGTATAATGCCTCTAACAAAGTCAACTACCCACAACTACAACAGGGGAAAAAAAGCTGCCTAAGTATGATTCCCAATTAGAGACAACGATACACAACTGTGGGGGCTCCGGACTGGAGGCCGTCGCTGGAGGCTCTGGACTGGAGGCGGTCGCTGGAGGCTCCGGACTGGAGGCCGTCGCTGGAGGCTCCGGATTGGAGGCTGTCGCTGGAGGCTCCGGACTGGGGGCCGTCGATGGAAGCTCAGGACTGGAGACCGTCACTGGAGGCCGTCGCTGGAGGCTCTGGACTGGAGGCCGTCGATGGAGGCTCAGGACTGGAGGCCGTCGATGGAGGATCCGGACTGGAGGCCATCGATGGAGGCTCCGGACTGGAGACCATCGCTGGAGGCTCTGGACTGGAGGCCGTCGATGGAGGCTCAGGACTGGAGGCCGTCGCTGGAGGTTCCGGACTGGAGGCCGTCGATGGAGGCTCCGGACTGGAGGCCGTCGATGGAGGCCGTCGCTGGAGGTTCCGGACTGGAGGCCGTCGATGGAGGCTCCGGACTGGAGACCGTCACTGGAGGCCGTCGCTGGAGGTTCCGGACTGGAGGCCGTCGATGGAGGCTCAGGACTGGAGTCCGTCGCTGGAGGCCGTCGCTGGAGGCTCCGGACTGGAGGCCGTCGATGGAGGCTCCGGACTGGAGACCGTCGCTGGAGGCCGTCGCTGGAGGTTCCGGACTGGAGGCCGTCGATGGAGGCTCCGGACTGGAGACCGTCACTGGAGGCCGTCGCTGGAGGTTCCGGACTGGAGGCCGTCGATGGAGGCTCAGGACTGGAGTCCGTCGCTGGAGGCCGTCGCTGGAGGCTCCGGACTGGAGGCCGTCGATGGAGGCTCCGGACTGGAGACCGTCACTGGAGGCCGTCGCTGGAGGTTCCGGACTGGAGGCCGTCGATGGAGGCTCCGGACTGGAGGCCGTCGATGGAGGCCGTCGCTGGAGGTTCCGGACTGGAGGCCGTCGATGGAGGCTCCGGACTGGAGACCGTCACTGGAGGCCGTCGCTGGAGGTTCCGGACTGGAGGCCGTCGATGGAGGCCGTCGATGGAGGCTTCTTATTTATTTTGATTTAATTTCACCTTTATTTAACCAGGTAGGCTAGTTGAGAACACCTTTATTTAACCAGGTAGGCTAGTAGAGAACACCTTTATTTAACCAGGAGGGCTAGTTGAGAACACCTTTATTTAACCAGGTAGGCTAGTAGAGAACACCTTTATTTAACCAGGTAGGCTAGTTGAGAACACCTTTATTTAACCAGGTAGGCTAGTAGAGGCCACCTTTATTTAACCAGGTAGGCTAGTTGAGAACACCTTTATTTAACCAGGTAGGCTAGTAGAGAACACCTTTATTTAACCAGGTAGGCTAGTTGAGAACACCTTTATTTAACCAGGTAGGCTAGTAGAGAACACCTTTATTTAACCAGGTAGGCTAGTTGAGAACACCTTTATTTAACCAGGTAGGCTAGTAGAGGCCACCTTTATTTAACCAGGTAGGCTAGTTGAGAACACCTTTATTTAACCAGGTAGGCTAGTAGAGAACACCTTTATTTAACCAGGTAGGCTAGTAGAGAACACCTTTATTTAACCAGGTAGGCTAGTTGAGAACACCTTTATTTAACCAGGTAGGCTAGTTGAGAACACCTTTATTTAACCAGGTAGGCTAGTAGAGAACACCTTTATTTAACCAGGTAGGCTAGTTGAGAACACCTTTATTTAACCAGGTAGGCTAGTTGAGAACACCTTTATTTAACCAGGTAGGCTAGTTGAGAACACCTTTATTTAAACAGGTAGGCTAGTAGAGAACACCTTTATTTAAGCAGGTAGGCTAGTTGAGAACACCTTTATTTAACCAGGTAGGCTAGTTGAGAACACCTTTATTTAACCAGGTAGGCTAGTTGAGAACACCTTTATTTAACCAGGTAGGCTAGTAGAGAACACCTTTATTTAACCAGGTAGGCTAGTTGAGAACACCTTTATTTAACCAGGTAGGCTAGTTGAGAACACCTTTATTTAACCAGGTAGGCTAGTTGAGAACACCTTTATTTAACCAGGTAGGCTAGTAGAGAACACCTTTATTTAACCAGGTAGGCTAGTTGAGAACACCTTTATTTAACCAGGTAGGCTAGTTGAGAACACCTTTATTTAACCAGGTAGGCTAGTTGAGAACACCTTTATTTAACCAGGTAGGCTAGTAGAGAACACCTTTATTTAACCAGGTAGGCTAGTTGAGAACACCTTTATTTAACCAGGTAGACTAGTAGAGAACACCTTTATTTAACCAGGTAGGCTAGTTGAGAACACCTTTATTTAACCAGGTAGGCTAGTTGAGAACACCTTTATTTAACCAGGTAGGCTAGTAGAGAACACCTTTATTTAACCAGGTAGGCTAGTTGAGAACACCTTTATTTAACCAGGTAGGCTAGTTGAGAACACCTTTATTTAACCAGGTAGGCTAGTAGAGAACAAGTTCTCATTTACAACTGCAACCTGGCCAAGATAAAGCGTAGCAATTCGACACATACAACAACACAGAGTTACACATGGGAATAAACAAACATACAGTCAATAATACAGTAGAACAAAAGAAAACAAAAAGTCTATATACAGTGAGTGCAAATGAGGTAAGTTAAGGAAATAAATAGGCCATGGTGGCGAAGTAATTACAGTATAGCAATTAAACACTGGAATGGTAAATCGGCAGAAGATGAATGTGCAGGTAGAGATACTGGGATGCAAAGGAGCAAAATAAATAAATAAATACCAGTATGGGGATGAGGCAGGTAGATAGATGGGCTGTTTACAGATAGGCTAAGTACAGGTGCAGTGATTTGTAAACTGCTCTGACAGCTGGTGCTTAAAGCTAGTGAGGGAGATGTGAGTCTCCAGCTTCAGAGATTTTTGCAATTTGTTCCAGTCATTAGCAGCAGAGAACTGGAAGGAAAGACGACCAAAGGAGGAATTGGCTTTGGGGGTGACCAGTGAGATATACCTGCTGGAGCGAGTGCTACGAGTGGGTGCTGCTATGGTGACCAGTGAGCTGAGATAAGGCGGGGCTTTACCTAGCAGAGACTTGTAGATGACCTGTAGTCAGTGGGTTTGGCGACGAGTATGAAGCGAGGCCAACCAACGAGAGCGTACAGGTCGCAATGGTGGGTAGTGTATGGGGCTTTGGTGACAAAACGGATGGCACTGTGATAGACTGCATCCAGTTTGTTGAGTAGAGTGTTGGAGGCTATTTTATAGATGACATCACCGAAGTCGAGGATCGGTAGGATGGTCAGTTTTACAAGGGTATGTTTGGCAGCATGAGTGAAGGATGCTTTGTTGCGATATAGGAAGCCGATTCTAGATTTAATTTTGGATTGGAGATGCTTAATGTGAGTCTGGAAGGAGAGTTCAAAGTCTAACCAGACACCTAGGTATTTGTAGTTGTCCACATATTCTAAGTCAGAGGCGTCCAGAGTAGTGATGCTGGACGGGCGAGCAGGTGCGGGCAGCGATCGATTGAATAGCATGCATTTAGTTTTACTTGCATTAAAGAGCAGTTGAAAGCCACGGAAGGAAAGTTGTATGGCATTGAAGCTCATCTGGAGGTTAGTTAACACAGTGTCCAAGGAGGGGCCAGAAGTATACAGAATGGTGTTGTCTCCTGACCCCTCCTGTCTCAGCCTCCAGTATTTATGCTGCAGTAGTTTATGTGTCGGGGGGCTAGGGTCAGTTTGTTTATCTGGAGTACTTCTCCTGTCCTATTCGGTGTCCTGTGTAAATCTAAGTGTGCGTTCTCTAATTCTCTCCTTCTCTCTTTCTTTCTCTCTCTCGGAGGACCTGAGCCCTAGAACCATGCCCCAGGACTACCTGACATGATGACTCCTTGCTGTCCCCAGTCCACCTGGCCATGCTGCTGCTCCAGTTTCAACTGGCCTGGGCCCTAGGACCATGTCCCAGGACTACCTGACATGATGACTCCTTGCTGTCCCCAGTCCACCTGGCCATGCTCCTGCTCCAGTTTCAACTGTTCTGCCTTACTATTATTCAACCATGCTGGTCATTTATGAACATTTGAACATCTTGGCCACGTTCTGTTATAATCTCCACCTGGCACAGCCAGAAGAGGACTGGCCACCCCACATATGCTCTCTCTAATTCTCTCTTTCTTTCTCTCTCTCGGAGGACCTGAGCCCTAGGACCGTGCCCCAGGACTACCTGACATGATGGCTCCTTGCTGTCCCCAGTCCATCTGACTGTGCTGCTGCTCCAGTTTCAACTGTTCTGCCTTATTATTATTTGACCATGCTGGTCATTTATGAACATTTGAACATCTTGGTCATGTTCTGTTATAATCTCTACCCGGCACAGCCAGAAGAGGACTGGCCACCCCACATAGCCCGGTTCCTCTCTAGGTTTCTTCCTAGGTTTTGGCCTTTCTAGGGAGTTTTTCCTAGCCACCGTGCTTTTACACCTGCATTGTTTGCTGTTTGGGGTTTTAGGCTGGGTTTCTGTACAGCACTTTGAGATATCAGCTGATGTACGAAGGGCTATATAAATAAATTTGATTTGATTTTGATTTGATTTGGTCTGCGTAGAGGTGGATCAGAGAATCACCAGCAGCAAGAGCAACATCATTGATGTATACAGAAAAGAGAGTCGGCCCGAGAGTTGAACCCTGTGGCACCCCCATAGAGACTGTCAAAGGTCCAGATAGAGGTCTTGCCATGGATCATCACTGGAGGCTTCTTGCCATGGATCATCACTGGAGGCTTCTTGCCATGGATCATCACTGGAGACTTCTTGCCATGGATCATTGCTGGAGGCTTCTTGCCATGGACCATCACTGGAGGCTTCTTGCCATGGATCATCACTGGAGGCTTCTTACCATGGATCATCACTGGAGTGAGGAGACGTATGGGCAGCCTGGTGCATGGAGCTGCCACAGGGCTCACCAGGCTGGGGAGACATACAGGAGGCATGGTTCTGGGAGCAGACACAGGACTCACCAGGCTGGGGAAACATACAGGAGGCCTGGTTCTGGGAGCAGGCACAGGACTCACCAGGCTGGGGAGACATACAGGAGGCTTGGTTCTGGGAGCAGGCACAGGACTCACCAGGCTGGGGAGACATACTGGAGGCCTGGTTCTGGGAGCAGACACAGGACTCACCAAGCTGGGGAGACATACAGGAGGCTTGGTTCTGGGAGCAGACACATGACTCACCAGGCTGGGGAGGCATACAGGAGGCCTGGTTCTGGGAGCAGACACAGGACTCACCAAGCTGGGGAGACATACAGGAGGCTTGGTTCTGGGAGCAGACACAGGACTCACCAGGCTGGGGAGGCATACAGGAGGCCTGGTTCTGGGAGCAGACACAGGACTCACCAGGCTGGGGAGACATACAGGAGGCCTGGTTCTGGGAGTAGGCACATACAGGAGGCCTGGTTCTGGGAGCAGGCACAGGACTCACCAGGCTGGGGAGACATACTGGAGGCTTGGTTCTTGGCGGAGGCACCGGATGCACTGGGCCGTGGAAGCGCACTGGAGGTCTCGAGCGTAGAGCACAACCTGTACTGGCTGGGTGGTTATCTTCGCCCTGCAAATGCGTAGCACTGGCACAGGACTGACTGGGCTAGACGTACCGGAGACACAGTGCACAGAGCCGTACATCCCTGTAAGAAATTTGCAAACATTTAAAGAAATTGTTTTTGCTTCGTCATTATGGGGGTATTGTGTGTAGATTGATGATGAAAAAAAAACATAATTTAATCCATTTTAGAATAAGGCTGTAACGTAACCAAAATGTGGAAAGAGTCAATGGGTCTGAAAACTTCCCGAATTCACAGTTATATGAACTAGGTTATAAAAAATATTTAAAAATAATCACACGCATTATTACTTTACCCACTGTGTCACGTCAACATCAACCAGAGGATCTTGTATTTCCCAGAGGCCACAGGGGAACCAGAGTTCTTCAGAACATTACCCACTATTATAACCACTGTGTCACGCCAACATCAACCAGAGGATCTTATATTTCCCAGAGGCCACAGGGGAACCAGAGTTCTTCAGAACATTACCCACTATTATAACCACTGTGTCACGCCAACATCAACCAGAGGATCTTATATTTCCCAGAGGCCACAGGGGAACCAGAGTTCTTCAGAACATTACCCACTATTATAACCACTGTGTCACGCCAACATCAACCAGAGGATCTTGTATTTCCCAGAGGCCACAGGGGAACCAGAGTTCTTCAGAACATTACCCACTATTATAACCACTGTGTCACGCCAATATCAACCAGAGGATCTTATATTTCCCAGGCCACAGGGGAACCATAGTTCTTCAGAACATTACCCACTGCTATAACCACTGTGTCACACCAACATCAACCAGAGGATCTTATATTTCCCAGGCCACAGGGGAACCAGAGTTCTTCAGAACATTACCCACTGCTATAACCACTGTGTCACGCCAACATCAACCAGAGGATCTTATATTTCCCAGGCCACAGGGGAACCATAGTTCTTCAGAACATTACCCACTGCTATAACCACTGTGTCACACCAACATCAACCAGAGGATCTTATATTTCCCAGAGGCCACAGGGGAACCAGAGTTCTTCAGAACATTAACCACTACTATAACCACTGTGTCACGCCAACATCAACCAGAGGATCTTGTATTTCCCAGGCCACAGGGGAACTATAGTTCTTCAGAACATCGACGGTTGTAACAATTAGAGCCTATAAATTAGGTCCATAAACAACACAGTTTATTTCTGGTTTCCCTTTCTGGACTGAAAAAAAAACATTTACACACAATGGAAACTCAGACAAAATAGTTTGTTTGAACAGCATTGAAGACAACACCTACTGAACAGCATTGAAGACAACACCTACTGAACAGCATTGAAGATAACACCTACTGAACAGCATTGAAGACAACACCTACTGAACAGCATTGAAGACAACACCTACTGAACAGCATTTAAGACAACACCTACTGAACAGCATTGAAGACAACACCTACTGAACAGCATTGAAGACATCACCTACTGAACAGCATTGAAGATAACACCTACTGAACAGCATTGAAGACAACACCAACTGAACAGCATTGAAGACAATACCTACTGAACAGCATTGAAGACAACACCTACTGAACAGCATTGAAGACAACACCTACTGAACAGCATTGAAGATAACACCTACTGAACAGCATTGAAGACAACACCTACTGAACAGCATTGAAGACAACACCTACTGAACAGCATTGAAGACAACACCTACTGAACAGCATTGAAGATAACACCTACTGAACAGCATTGAAGACAACACCTACTGAACAGCATTGAAGACAACACCTACTGAACAGCATTGAAGATAACACCTAGTGAACAGCATTGAAGACAACACCTACTGAACAGCATTGAAGACAACACCTACTGAACAGCATTGAAGACAACACCTACTGAACAGCATTGAAGACAACACCTACTGAACAGCATTGAAGATAACACCTACTGAACAGCATTGAAGACAACACCTACTGAACAGCATTGAAGATAACACCTACTGAACAGCATTGAAGACAACACCTACTGAACAGCATTGAAGACATCACCTACTGAACAGCATTGAAGACAACACCTACTGAAGAGCATTGAAGACAACACCTACTGAACAGCATTGAAGACAACACCTACTGAACAGCATTGAAGACAACACCTACTGAACAGCATTGAAGACAACACCTACTGAACAGCATTGAAGATAACACCTACTGAACAGCATTGAAGACAACACCTACTGAACAGCATTTAAGACAACACCTACTGAACAGCATTGAAGACAACACCTACTGAACAGCATTGAAGACATCACCTACTGAACAGCATTGAAGATAACACCTACTGAACAGCATTGAAGACAACACCAACTGAACAGCATTGAAGACAATACCCACTGAACAGCATGGAAGACAACACCTACTGAACAGCATTGAAGACAACACCTACTGAACAGCATTGAAGACAACACCTACTGAACAGCATTGAAGACAACACCTACTGAACAGCATTGAAGATAACACCTACTGAACAGCATTGAAGATAACACCTACTGAACAGCATTGAAGATAACACCTACTGAACAGCATTGAAGACAACACCTACTGAACAGCATTGAAGACATCACCTACTGAACAGCATTGAAGACAACACCTACTGAACAGCATTGAAGATAACACCTACTGAACAGCATTGAAGATAACACCTACTGAACAGCATTGAAGACAACACCTACTGAACAGCATTGAAGACAACACCTACTGAACAGCATTGAAGATAACACCTACTGAACAGCATTGAAGACAACACCTACTGAACAGCATTGAAGACAACACCTACTGAACAGCATTGAAGACAACACCTACTGAACAGCATTGAAGACAACACCTACTGAACAGCATTGAAGACAACACCTACTGAACAGCATTGAAGACAACACCTACTGAACAGCATTGAAGATAACACCTACTGAACAGCATTGAAGACAACACCTACTGAACAGCATTGAAGATAACACCTACTGAACAGCATTGAAGACAACACCTACTGAACAGCATTGAAGACATCACCTACTGAACAGCATTGAAGACAACACCTACTGAAGAGCATTGAAGACAACACCTACTGAACAGCATTGAAGACAACACCTACTGAACAGCATTGAAGACAACACCTACTGAACAGCATTGAAGACAACACCTACTGAACAGCATTGAGGATAACACCTACTGAACAGCATTGAAGACAACACCTACTGAACAGCATTTAAGACAACACCTACTGAACAGCATTGAAGACAACACCTACTGAACAGCATTGAAGACATCACCTACTGAACAGCATTGAAGATAACACCTACTGAACAGCATTGAAGACAACACCAACTGAACAGCATTGAAGACAATACCCACTGAACAGCATGGAAGACAACACCTACTGAACAGCATTGAAGACAACACCTACTGAACAGCATTGAAGACAACACCTACTGAACAGCATTGAAGATAACACCTACTGAACAGCATTGGAGATAACACCTACTGAACAGCATTGAAGACAACACCTACTGAACTGAAGGGCCGCCAGGGAAGAAGAGTAGCCTATTTCCTTTGAAGTGGACTACTGTAGACCAGGGTCTATAGGGTAGTGGACTACTGTTGACCAGGGTAGTGGACTACTGTTGACCAGGGTCTATAGGGTAGTGGACTACTGTAGACCAGGGTCTATAGGGTAGTGGACTACTGTAGACCAGGGTCTATAGGGTAGTGGACTACTGTAGACCAGGGTCTATAGGGTAGTGGACTACTGTAGACCAGGGTCTATAGGGTAGTGGACTACTGTTGACCAGGGTCTATAGGGTAGTGGACTACTGTAGACCAGGGTCTATAGGGTAGTGGACTACTGTTGACCAGGGTAGTGGACTACTGTAGACCAGGGTAGTGGACTACTGTAGACCAGGGTCTATAGGGTAGTGGACTACTGTTGACCAGGGTCTATAGGGTAGTGGACTACTGTAGACCAGGGTCTATAGGGTAGTGGACTACTGTTGACCAGGGTCTATAGGGTAGTGGACTACTGTAGACCAGGGTCTATAGGGTAGTGGACTACTGTAGACCAGGGTCTATAGGGTAGTGGACTACTGTAGACCAGGGTAGTGGACTACTGTTGACCAGGGTCTATAGGGTAGTGGACTACTGTAGACCAGGGTCTATAGGGTAGTGGACTACTGTTGACTAGGGTAGTGGACTACTGTTGACCAGGGTCTATAGGGTAGTGAACTACTGTTGACCAGGGTAGTGGACTACTGTTGACCAGGGTAGTGGACTACTGTTGACCAGGGTAGTGGACTACTGTAGACCAGGGTCTACAGGGTAGTGGACTACTGTTGACCAGGGTCTATAGGGTAGTGGACTACTGTAGACCAGTGTCTATAGGGTAGTGGACTACTGTAGACCAGGGTCTATAGGGTAGTGGACTACTGTAGACCAGGGTCTATAGGGTAGTGGACTACTGTAGACCAGGGTCTATAGGGTAGTGGACTACTGTAGACCAGGGTAGTGGCTTACTGTTGAACAGGGTCTATAGGGTAGTGGACTACTGTTGGCCAGGGTCTATCGGGTAGTGGACTACTGTTGACCAGGGTCTATCGGGTAGTGGACTACTGTTGACCAGGGTCTATAGGGTAGTGGACTACTGTAGACCAGGGTAGTGGACTACTGTAGACCAGGGTCTATAGGGTAGTGGACTACTGTTGACCAGGGTCTATAGGGTAGTGGACTACTGTAGACCAGGGTCTATAGGGTAGTGGACTACTGTTGACCAGGGTCTATAGGGTAGTGGACTACTGTAGACCAGGGTCTATAGGGTAGTGGACTACTGTAGACCAGGGTCTATAGGGTAGTGGACTACTGTTGACCAGGGTAGTGGACTACTGTTGACCGGGGTCTATAGGGTAGTGGACTACTGTTGACCAGGGTAGTGGACTACCGTAGACCAGGGTAGTGGACTACTGTAGACCAGGGTAGTGGACTACTGTAGACCAGGGTAGTGGACTACTGTTGACCAGGGTCTATAGGGTAGTGGACTACTGTTGACCAGGGTAGTGGACTACTGTTGACCAGGGTAGTGGACTACTGTAGACTAGGGTAGTGGACTACTGTTGACCAGGGTAGTGGACTACTGTAGACCAGGGTCTATAGGGTAGTAGACTACTGTAGACCAGGGTAGTGGACTACTGTTGACCGGGGTCTATAGGGGATTGGACTACTGTTGACCAGGGTCTATAGGGGATTGGACTACTGTTGACCAGGTTCTATAGGGGAGTGGACTACTGTTGACCAGGGTAGTGGACTACTGTTGACCAGGGTGGTGGACTACTGTTGACCAGGGTAGTGGACTACTGTAGACCAGGGTAGTGGACTACTGTTGACCAGGGTAGTGGACTACCGTAGACCAGGGTAGTGGACTACCGTAGACCAGGGTAGTGGACTACTGTTGACCAGGGTAGTGGACTACTGTAGACCAGGGTAGTGGACTACTGTAGACCAGGGTAGTGGACTACTGTAGACCAGGGTAGTGGACTACTGTTGACCAGGGTCTATAGGGTAGTGGACTACTGTAGACCAGGGTAGTGGACTACTGTTGACCAGGGTCTATAGGGTAGTGGACTACTGTAGACCAGGGTAGTGGACTACTGTTGACCAGGGTCTATAGGGGATTGGACTACTGTTGACCAGGTTCTATAGGGGAGTGGACTACTGTTGACCAGGGTAGTGGACTACTGTTGACCAGGGTGGTGGACTACTGTTGACCAGGGTAGTGGACTACTGTAGACCAGGGTAGTGGACTACTGTTGACCAGGGTAGTGGACTACCGTAGACCAGGGTAGTGGACTACCGTAGACCAGGGTAGTGGACTACTGTTGACCAGGGTAGTGGACTACCGTAGACCAGGGTAGTGGACTACTGTAGACCAGGGTAGTGGACTACTGTAGACCAGGGTAGTGGACTACTGTTGACCAGGGTCTATAGGGTAGTGGACTACTGTAGACCAGGGTAGTGGACTACTGTTGACCAGGGTCTATAGGGGATTGGACTACTGTTGACCAGGTTCTATAGGGGAGTGGACTACTGTTGACCAGGGTAGTGGACTACTGTTGACCAGGGTGGTGGACTACTGTTGACCAGGGTAGTGGACTACTGTAGACCAGGGTAGTGGACTACTGTTGACCAGGGTAGTGGACTACCGTAGACCAGGGTAGTGGACTACCGTAGACCAGGGTAGTGGACTACTGTTGACCAGGGTAGTGGACTACCGTAGACCAGGGTAGTGGACTACTGTAGACCAGGGTAGTGGACTACTGTAGACCAGGGTAGTGGACTACTGTTGACCAGGGTCTATAGGGTAGTGGACTACTGTAGACCAGGGTAGTGGACTACTGTTGACCAGGGTCTATAGGGTAGTGGACTACTGTAGACCAGGGTAGTGGACTACTGTTGACCAGGGTAGTGGACTACTGTTGACCAGGGTAGTGGACTACTGTTGACCAGGGTAGTGGACTACTGTTGACCAGGGTAGTGGACTACTGTTGACCAGGGTAGTGGACTACTGTAGACTAGGGTAGTGGACTACTGTTGACCAGGGTAGTGGACTACTGTTGACCAGGGTAGTGGACTACTGTAGACCAGGGTCTATAGGGTAGTAGACTACTGTAGACCAGGGTAGTGGACTACTGTTGACCGGGGTCTATAGGGAATTGGACTACTGTTGACCAGGGTCTATAGGGGATTGGACTACTGTTGACCAGGTTCTATAGGGGAGTGGACTACTGTTGACCAGGGTAGTGGACTACTGTTGACCAGGGTGGTGGACTACTGTTGACCAGGGCAGTGGACTACTGTTGACCAGGGTAGTGGACTACTGTTGACCAGGGTAGTGGACTACTGTAGACCAGGGTAGTGGACTACTGTTGACCAGGGTAGTGGACTACCGTAGACCAGGGTAGTGGACTACCGTAGACCAGGGTAGTGGACTACTGTTGACCAGGGTAGTGGCCTACTGTAGACCAGGGTCTATAGGGTAGTGGACTACTGTTGACCAGGGTAGTGGACTACCGTAGACCAGGGTAGTGGACTACTGTAGACCAGGGTAGTGGACTACTGTAGACCAGGGTAGTGGACTACTGTTGACCAGGGTCTATAGGGTAGTGGACTACTGTTGACCAGGGTAGTGGACTACTGTTGACCAGGGTGGTGGACTACTGTTGACCAGGGTAGTGGACTACTGTTGACCAGGGTAGTGGACTACTGTTGACCAGGGTAGTGGACTACTGTAGACCAGGGTAGTGGACTACTGTTGACCAGGGTAGTGGACTACCGTAGACCAGGGTAGTGGACTACCGTAGACCAGGGTAGTGGACTACTGTTGACCAGGGTAGTGGACTACTGTAGACCAGGGTCTATAGGGTAGTGGACTACTGTTGACCAGGGTAGTGGACTACTGTAGACCAGGGTAGTGGACTACTGTAGACCAGAGTAGTGGACTACTGTAGACCAGGGTAGTGGACTACTGTTGACCAGGGTAGTGGACTACTGTTGACCGGGGTCTATAGGGGATTGGACTACTGTTGACCAGGGTCTATAGGGTAGTGGACTACTGTTGACCAGGGTAGTTGACTACTGTTGACCAGGGTCTATAGGGTAGTGGACTACTGTTGACCAGGGTAGTGGACTACTGTAGACCAGGGTAGTGGACTACTGTAGACCAGAGTAGTGGACTACTGTAGACCAGGGTAGTGGACTACTGTTGACCAGGGTAGTGGACTACTGTAGACCAGGGTAGTGGACTACTGTTGACCAGGGTAGTGGACTACTGTTGACCAGGGTAGTGGACTACTGTTGACCAGGGTAGTGGACTACTGTTGACCAGGGTAGTGGACTACTGTTGACCAGGGTAGTGGACTACTGTTGACCAGGGTAGTGGACTACTGTTGACCAGGGTCTATAGGGTAGTGGACTACTGTTGACCAGGGTAGTGGACTACTGTAGACCAGGGTCTATAGGGTAGTGTACTACTGTTGACCAGGGTAGTGGACTACTGTTGACCAGGGTAGTGGACTACTGTTGACCAGGGTAGTGGACTACTGTTGACCGGGGTAGTGGACTACTGTAGACCAGGGTCTATAGGGTAGTGGACTACTGTTGACCAGGGTAGTGGACTACTGTTGACCAGGGTCTATAGGGTAGTGGACTACTGTTGACCAGGGTAGTGGACTACTGTAGACCAGGGTAGTGGACTACTGTTGACCAGGGTAGTGGACTACTGTAGACCAGGGTCTATAGGGTAGTGGACTACTGTTGACCAGGGTAGTGGACTACTGTTGACCAGGGTCTATAGGGTAGTGGACTACTGTTGACCAGGGTCTATAGGGTAGTGGACTACTGTTGACCAGGGTCTATAGGGTAGTGGACTACTGTTGACCAGGGTAGTGGACTACTGTTGACCAGGGTCTATAGGGTAGTGGACTACTGTTGACCAGGGTAGTGGACTACTGTAGACCAGGGTAGTGGACTACTGTTGACCAGGGTAGGGGACTACTGTTGACCAGGGTCTATAGGGTAGTGGACTACTGTTGACCAGGGTAGGGGACTACTGTTGACCAGGGTCTATAGGGTAGTGGACTACTGTTGACCAGGGTAGTGGACTACTGTTGACCAGGGTCTATAGGGTAGTGGACTACTGTTGACCAGGGTAGTGGACTACTGTTGACCAGGGTAGTGGACTACTGTTGACCAGGGTCTATAGGGTAGTGGACTACTGTTGACCAGGGTAGTGGACTACTGTTGACCAGGGTAGTGGACTACTGTTGACCAGGGTAGTGGACTACTGTTGACCAGGGTAGTGGACTACTGTTGACCAGGGTAGTGGACTACTGTAGACCAGGGTCTATGGGGTAGTGGACTACTGTAGACCAGGGTAGTGGACTACTGTTGACCAGGGTAGTGGACTACTGTTGACCAGGGTAGTGGACTACTGTAGACCAGGGTCTATGGGGTAGTGGACTACTGTAGACCAGGGTAGTGGACTACTGTTGACCAGGGTAGTGGACTACTGTAGACCAGGGTCTATGGGGTAGTGGACTACTGTAGACCAGGGTAGTGGACTACTGTAGACCAGGGTAGTGGACTACTGTTGACCAGGGTAGTGGACTACTGTTGACCAGGGTAGTGGACTACTGTTGACCAGGGTAGTGGACTACTGTTGACCAGGGTAGTGGACTACTGTTGACCAGGGTAGTGGACTACTGTAGACCAGGGTAGGGGACTACTGTTGACCAGGGTAGTGGACTACTGTAGACCAGGGTAGGGGACTACTGTTGACCAGGGTCTATAGGGTCATTTGGGATGTACCCACTGTAAACACGGGATGTTGTTAATATCAGTGACAGGAGAACATTTCCAATAATAATAATGATTTGTTTCCAGAGCCTGTCTAAATAGACTAATACATCATACTAAATGGAAAACAACACTAACAGTTCTGATAGAAATAGTCCAACTCACAGTTATAAATATCACTATCACAGCACTCCTTGTCCCTGTTTGTTCATTGGTCAGGTCCCAGAGGAACACTCGATCCAGCGCCTTACTTCTGAACATGAGAAATATGCTTATATTTTCAAAAGCTAGCAGTCCAACATAATTATAGTATTAGTAAACAGTCAAAGCCCAGATAATTAAACCCTGCCTATCAGGGCACAAGGCGAGACCCAGATGCAGATGGTTGGACTCTTTGATGTTTATTGATTCAAAATGGGTTAGAGGCAAGAGAATGGTCGTGGACAGGCAAAAGGTCAAAACCAGTTCAGAGTCCAGGAGGTACAGAGTGGCAGACGGGCTCGAGGTCAAGGCAGGCAGAATGGTCAGGCAGGTGGGTACAAAGTCCAGAAACAGGCAAGAGTCAGAACCGGGAAGACTAGCAAATAGAGTTCAGAAAAGGCAGGAGAAGTGGGAAAAACACACTGGTTGACTTGTACATACAAGACAAACTGGCACAGAGAGACAGGAAACACAGGGATAAATACACTGGTACAGAGAGACAGGAAACACAGGGATAAATACACTGGTACAGAGAGACAGGAAACAGGGATAAATACACTGGTACAGAGAGACAGGAAACACAGGGATAAATACACTGGTACAGAGAGACAGGAAACACAGGGATAAATACACTGGCCCAGAGAGACAGGAAACACAGGGATAAATACAATGTTACAGAGAGACAGGAAACAGGGATAAATACACTGGTACAGAGAGACAGGAAACACAGGGATAAATACACTGGTACAGAGAGACAGGAAACACAGGGATAAATACACTGGTACAGAGAGACAGGAAACAGGGATAAATACACTGGTACAGAGAGACAGGAAACAGGGATAAATACACTGGTACAGAGAGACAGGAAACAGGGATAAATACACTGGTACAGAGAGACAGGAAACAGGGATAAATACACTGGTACAGAGAGACAGGAAACAGCGATAAATACACTGGTATAGAGAGACAGGAAACAGGGATAAATACACTGGTACAGAGAGACAGGAAACAGGGATAAATACACTGGTATAGAGAGACAGGAAACAGGGATAAATACACTGGTACAGAGAGACAGGAAACAGGGATAAATACACTGGTACAGAGAGACAGGAAACAGGGATAAATACACTGGTACAGAGAGACAGGAAACAGCGATAAATACACTGGTACAGAGACAGGAAACACAGGGATAAATACACTGGGACCGAGAGACAGGAAACACGGATAAATACACTGGTACAGAGAGACAGGAAACACAGGGATAAATACACTGGTATAGAGAGACAGGAAACACAGGGATAAATACACTGGTACAGAGAGACAGGAAACACAGGGATAAATACACTGGTACAGAGAGACAGGAAACACAGGGATAAATACACTGGTATAGAGAGACAGGAAACACAGGGATAAATACACTGGTACAGAGAGACAGGAAACACAGGGATAAATACACTGGTACAGAGAGACAGGAAACACAGGGATAAATACACTGGTATAGAGAGACAGGAAACACAGGGATAAATACACTGGTACAGAGAGACAGGAAACACAGGGATATCAAATCAAATC
>NW_025749673.1:0-23306 GCF_021184085.1 Oncorhynchus gorbuscha | reverse complement strand
CGCATCTGCACGTCGCTCCAACGGGTAGTATAACTTTTTCATTATATTTCATTATATCACAACGGTTTGATTTGTCTTATCTTAGCAATTTCTTCTCAGCTAGCTACATAGCCGTCTTTGTATCAAAGATAATTGCGTAATTATCGTATTTCGCCGTCCTAACGTAGTCTTCACTAGCCAGCTAGCTAACGTCCACTGATTAGCTGCACTGGAGAAACTATTACACTCAACTGAACGACTTGATTAGTTTAGTGTTAGCTAGCTACATAGCTGTCTTTGCTGTCTTCGTATCATCGTATCATCGTATCCAAGATAATTGTGTTGTTTAGGTTAGAGTGTGTAGTCTTAGAGTGATTATCTTAATTTACCGAGGTTAGCTAGCCAGCTATTTGTCGTCCTTAACGTAGGTGACTCTGCTAGCTAGCCAACAGCTAGCCAACGCTAGCCAACGTCTTCTGTATAGAACTCAACTACCCGGTCGCATTCACAGGTAGTATCACATTTTCACTTCATTTCATTACAGTACAACGGTTTGATTTGTTTGATCGTAGCTAGCTACTTAGCTAGCTACATAGCCGTCTTTGTATCAAAGATAATTGTGTAGTCTAGAGCGATTTTCTAGGTTCGCTAGCCATCTATTGTCGTTCTTTTAACGCAACGTAACGTAAACAACACTGCTAGCTAGCCTGCTAGCCCCCGAATAGCAACACTGCAGAAACTATTACACTCAACGGAACGACTTGATTAGTGTAGTGTCAACAACGCACCCACTGCCAGCTGGCCTACTTCAGCAGTACTGTATCATTTTAATCATTTTAGTCAATAAGATTCTTGCTACGTAGCTTAACTTTCTGAACATTCGAGACGTGTAGTCCACTTGTCATTCCAATCTCCTTTGCATTAGCGTAGCCTCTTCTGTAGCCTGTCAACTATGTGTCTGTTTATCCCTGTTCTCTCTCTCTGCACAGACCATAAAAACGCTCCTCACCGCGTGGCCGCGGCCACCCTACTCTGGTGGTCCCAGCGCGCACGACCCACGTGGAGTTCCAGGTCTCCGGTAGCCTCTGGAACTGCCAATCTGCGGTCAACAAGGCAGAGTTCATCTCAGCCTATGCCTCCCTCCAGTCCCTCGACTTCTTGGCACTGACGGAAACATGGATCACCACAGACAACACTGCTACTCCTACTGCTCTCTCTTCGTCCGCCCACGTGTTCTCGCACACCCCGAGAGCGTCTGGTCAGCGGGGTGGTGGCACCGGGATCCTCATCTCTCCCAAGTGGTCATTCTCTCTTTCTCCCCTTACCCATCTGTCTATCGCCTCCTTTGAATTCCATGCTGTCACAGTTACTAGCCCTTTCAAGCTTAACATCCTTATCATTTATCGCCCTCCAGGTTCCCTCGGAGAGTTCATCAATGAGCTTGATGCCTTGATAAGCTCCTTTCCTGAGGACGGCTCACCTGTCACAGTTCTGGGCGACTTTAACCTCCCCACGTCTACCTTTGACTCTTTCCTCTCTGCCTCCTTCTTTCCACTCCTCTCCTCTTTTGACCTCACCCTCTCACCTTCCCCCTACTCACAAGGCAGGCAATACGCTCGACCTCATCTTTACTAGATGCTGTTCTTCCACTAACCTCATTGCAACTCCCTCCAAGTCTCCGACCACTGCCTTGTATCCTTTTCCCTCTCGCTCTCATCCAACACCTCCACACTGCCCCTACTCGGATGGTATCGCGCCGTCCCAACCTTTCGCTCTCTCTCCCCACTACTCTCTCCTCTTCATCCTATCATCTCTTCCCCTCTGCTCAAACCTTCTCCCACCTATCTCCCTGACTCTGCCTCCTCAACCCTCCTCCTCCCTCTCTGCATCCTTTGACTCTCTATGTCCCTATCCTCCAGGCCGGCTCGGTCCTCCTCCCGCTCCGTGGCTCGATGACTCATTGCGAGGCTCACAGAACAGGGCTCCGGGCAGCCGGCGGAAATGGAGGAAAACTTCGCCCCTCGGACCTGGCATCCTTTCTCCTCCTCTCTACATTTTCCTCCTCTGTCTCTGCTGCTAAAGCCACTTCTGCCAGCTAAAATTCAAGCATCTGCCTCTAACCCTAGGAAGCTCTTTGCCACCTTCTCCTCCCTCCTGAATCCTCCTCCCCCTCCTCCTCTCTGCAGATGACTTCGTCAACCATTTTGAAAGAGATCGGCGCACATCCGTCCCTCGTTTGCTAAGTCAAGCGACACCGCTAGTTCTGCTCACTGCCCTACCCTGTCTCTGACCTCTTTCTCCCCTCTCTCCAGATGAAATCTCGATCTTGTAATGACCGGCCAGCCCAACAACCTGCCCGCTTGACCCTATCCCTCCTCTTTCTCCAAGACCATTTCCGGAGACCTTCTCCCTTACCTCACCCTCGCTCATCAACTCTTCACAAGCCAGTTAGCTACGTCCTTCAAGTCTTCAGAAGGCGAGAGTTGCACCCTTCTGAAAAAACCTACACTCGATCCCTCCGATGTCACTCATAGACCAGTATCCCTTTCTTTCTTTTTCTCTCCAAAACTCTTGAACGGCCGCTCCTGATAGCTCTCCGCTATCTCTCTCTGAATGACCTTCTTGATCCAAATCAGTCAGGTTTCAAGACTAGTCATTCAACTGAGACTGCTCTCCTCTGTATCACGGAGGCGCTCCGCACTGCTAAAGCTAACTCTCTCTCCTCTGCTCTCATCCTTCTAGATCTATCGGCTGCCTTCGATACTGTGAACCATCAGATCCTCCTCTCCACCCTCTCCGAGTTGGGCATCTCCGGCGCGGCCCACGCTTGGATTGCGTCCTACCTGACCGGTCGCTCCTACCAGGTGGCGTGGCGAGAATCTGTCTCCTCACCACGCGCTCTCACCACTGGTGTCCCCCAGGGCTCTGTTCTTGGCCCTCTCCTATTCTCGCTATACACCAAGTCACTTGGCTCTGTCATAACCTCACATGGTCTCTCTTATCATTGCTATGCAGACGACACACAATTAATCTTCTCCTTTCCCCTTCTGATGACCAGGTGGCGAATCGCATCTCTGCATGTCTGGCAGACATATCAGTGTGGATGACGGATCACCACCTCAAGCTGAACCTCGGCAAGACGGAGCTGCTCTTCCTCCCGGGGAAGGACTGCCCGCTCCATGATCTCGCCATCACGGTTGACAACTCCATTGTGTCCTCCTCCCAGAGCGCCAAGAACCTTGGCGTGATCCTGGACAACACCCTGTCGTTCTCAACTAACATCAAGGCGGTGGCCCGTTCCTGTAGGTTCATGCTCTACAACATCCGCAGAGTACGACCCTGCCTCACACAGGAAGCGGCGCAGGTCCTAATCCAGGCACTTGTTATCTCCCGTCTGGATTACTGCAACTCGCTGTTGGCTGGGCTCCCGCCTGTGCCATTAAACCCCTTCAACTCATCCAGAACGCCGCAGCCCGTCTGGTGTTCAACCTTCCCAAGTTCTCTCACGTCACCCCGCTCCTCCGTTCTCTCCACTGGCTTCCAGTTGAAGCTCGCATCCGCTACAAGACCATGGTGCTTGCCTACGGAGCTGTGAGGGGAACGGCACCTCAGTACCTCCAGGCTCTGATCAGGCCCTACACCCAAACAAGGGCACTGCGTTCATCCACCTCTGGCCTGCTCGCCTCCCTACCACTGAGGAAGTACAGCTCCCGCTCAGCCCAGTCAAAACTGTTCGCTGCCCTGGCCCCCCAATGGTGGAACAAACTCCCTCACGACGCCAGGACAGCGGAGTCAATCACCACCTTCCGGAGACACCTGAAACCCCACCTCTTTAAGGAATACCTAGGATAGGTTAAGTAATCCCTCTCACCCCACCCCCCCTAAGTTTTAGATGCACTATTGTTAAGTGACTGTCCCACTGGATGTCATAATGTGAATGCACCAATTTGTAAGTCGCTCTGGATAAGAGCGTCTGCTAAATGACTTAAATGTAAATGTAAATGTAAATGTGAGTCTATTGTCTGAACCAGGACGGCCTGTAGAGGAGGAGTCTATTGTCTGAACCAGGACGGCCTGTCGAGGAGGAGTCTATTGTCTGAACCAGGACGTCCTGTAGAGGAGGAGTCTATTGTCTGAACCAGGACGGCCTGTAGAGGAGGAGTCTATTGTCTGAACCAGGACGGCCTGTAGAGGAGGAGTCTATTGTCTGAACCAGGACGGCCTGTAGAGGAGGAGTCTATTGTCTGAACCAGGACGGCCTGTGGAGGAGGAGTCTATTGTCTGAACCAGGACGGCCTGTAGAGGAGGAGTCTATTGTCTGAACCAGGACGGCCTGTAGAGGAGGAGTCTATTGTCTGAACCAGGACGGCCTGTAGAGGAGGAGTCTATTGGCTGAACCAGGACGGCCTGTAGAGGAGGAGTCTATTGTCTGAACCAGGACGGCCTGTAGAGGAGGAGTCTATTGGCTGAACCAGGACGGCCTGTAGAGGAGGAGTCTATTGTCTGAACCAGGATGGCCTGTAGAGGAGGAGTCTATTGTCTGAACCAGGACGGCCTGTAGAGGAGGAGTCTATTGTCTGAACCAGGACGGCCTGTAGAGGGAGGAGTCTATTGTCTGAACCAGGACGACGGAGTCTATTGTCTGAACCAGGACGGCCTGTAGAGGAAGGAGTCTATTGTCTGAACCAGGACGGCCTGTAGAGGAGGAGTCTATTGTCTGAACCAGGACGGCCTGTGGAGGAGGAGTCTATTGTCTGAACCAGGATCGGCCTGTGGAGGAGGAGTCTATTGTCTGAACAGGATGGCCTGTAGGGAGGAGTCTATTGTCTGAACCAGGGACGGCCTGTAGAGGAGGAGTCTATTGTCTGAACCAGGACGGCCTGTAGAGGAGGAGTCTATTGTCTGAACCAGGACGGCCTGTGGAGGAGGAGTCTATTTGTCTGAACAGGGCGGCCTGTAGAGGAGGAGTCTATTGTCTGAACCAGGACGGCCTGTGGAAGTGAGGAGTCTATTGTCTGAACCAGGACGGCCTGTAGAGGAGGAGTCTATTGTCTGAACCAGGACGGCCTGTGGAGGAGGAGTCTATTGTCTGAACCAGGACGGCCTGTAGAGGAGGAGTCTATTGTCTGAACCAGGACGGCAAGGAGAAGGGGAGGCTATTGTCTGAGCCAGGAGGCTCAGTCTATTGCCTGAACCAGGACGGCCTGTAGAGGAAGAGTCTATTGTCTGAACCAGGACGGCCTGTAGAGGAGGAGTCTATTGTCTGAACCAGGACGGCCTGTAGAGGAGGAGTCTATTGTCTGAACCAGGACGGCCTGTCGAGGGGAGGAGTCTATTGTCTGGACGGCAAGGAGAAGGGAGGCAGCCAGACGGCCTGTAGAGGAGGAGTCTATTGTCTGAACCAGGACGGCCTGTAGAGGAGGAGTCTATTGCCTGGAACCAGGACGGCCTGTCGAGGAGGAGTATATTGTCTGAACCAGGACGGCCTGTAGAGGAGGAGTCTATTGTCTGAACCAGGGCCTGTAGAGGAGGAGTCTATTGGCTGAACCAGGACGGCCTGTAGAGGAGGAGTCTATTGTCTGAACCAGGATGGCCTGTAGAGGAGGAGTCTATTGTCTGAACCAGGACGGCCTGTAGAGGAGGAGTCTATTGCCTGACCAGGACGGCCTGTAGAGGAGGAGTCTATTGTCTGAACCAGGACGGCCTGTAGAGGAGGAGTCTATTGTCTGAACCAGGACGGCCTGTAGAGGAGGAGTCTATTGTCTGAACCAGGACGGCCTGTAGAGGAGGAGTCTATTGCCTGAACCAGGACGGCCTGTAGAGGAGGAGTCTATTGTCTGAACCAGGGCCCGGCCTGTAGAGGAGGAGTCTATTGTCTGAACCAGGACGGCCTGTAGAGGAGGAGTCTATTGTCTGAACCAGGACGGCCTGTAGAGGAGGAGTCTATTGTCTGAACCAGGACGGCCTGTAGAGGAGGAGTCTATTGTCTGAACCAGGACGGCCTGTAGAGGAGGAGTCTATTGTCTGAACCAGGACGGCCTGTGGAGGAGGAGTCTATTGCCTGAACCAGGACGGCCTGTCGAACCAGACGGCTCAGGAGTCTATTGTCTGAACCAGGACGGCCTGTAGAGGAGGAGTCTATTGTCTGAACCAGGGACGGCCTGTAGAGGAGAATCTATTGTCTGAACCAGGACGGCCTGTAGAGGAGGAGTCTATTGTCTGAACCAGGACGGCCTGTGGAGGAGGAGTCTATTGTCTGAACCAGGACGGCCTGTAGAGGAGGAGTCTATTGTCTGAACCAGGACGGCCTGTAGAGGAGGAGTCTATTGTCTGAACCAGGACGGCCTGTAGAGGAGGAGTCTATTGGCCTGTAGAGGAGGAGTCTATTGTCTGAACCAGGACGGCCTGTAGAGGAGGAGTCTATTGTCTGAACCAGGACGGCCTGTAGAGGAGGAGTCTATTGTCTGAACCAGGACGGCCTGTAGAGGAGGAGTCTATTGTCTGAACCAGGACGGCCTGTAGAGGAGGAGTCTATTGTCTGAACCAGGACGGCCTGTAGAGGAGGAGTCTATTGTCTGAACCAGGACGGCCTGTAGAGGAGGGAGGCTATTGTCTGAGCCAGGGACGGCCTGTAGAGGAGGGAGTCTATTGTCTGAACCAGGACGGCCTGTAGAGGAGGAGTCTATTGTCTGAACCAGGACGGCCTGTAGAGGAGGAGTCTATTGTCTGAACCAGGACGGCCTGGAGAAGGGAGGCTATTGTCTGAACCAGGACGGCCTGTGAGAGGAGGTCTATTGTCTGAACCAGGACGGCCTGTAGAGGAGGAGTCTATTGTCTGAACCAGGACGGCCTGTAGAGGAGGAGTCTATTGTCTGAACCAGGACGGCCTGTAGAGGAGGAGTCTATTGCCTGAACCAGGGGGACGGCCTGTCGAGGAGGAGTCTATTGTCTGAACCAGGACGGCCAGGACGGCCTGTAGAGGAGAGTCTATTGTCTGAACCAGGACGGCCTGTAGAGGAGGAGTCTATTGCCTGAACCAGGACGGCCTGTCGAGGAGGAGTCTATTGTCTGAACCAGGGACGGCCTGTAGAGGAGGAGTCTATTGTCTGAACCAGGACGGCCTGTAGAGGAGGAGTCTATTGCCTGAACCAGGACGGAAGGAGTCTATTGTCTGAACCAGGACGGCCTGTAGAGGAGGAGTCTATTGTCTGAACCAGGACGGCCTGTAGAGGAGGAGTCTATTGTCTGAACCAGGACGGCCTGTAGAGGAGGAGTCTATTGTCTGAACCAGGGACGGCCTGTAGAGGAGGAGTCTATTGTCTGAACCAGGACGGCCTGTAGAGGAGGAGTCTATTGTCTGAACCAGGACGGCCTGTAGAGGAGGAGTCTATTGTCTGAACCAGGACGGCCTGTAGAGGAGGAGTCTATTGCCTGAACCAGGACGGCCTGTAGAGGAGGAGTCTATTGTCTGAACCAGGACGGCCTGTAGAGGAGGAGTCTATTGTCTGAACCAGGACGGCCTGTAGAGGAGGAGTCTATTGCCTGAACCAGGACGGCCTGTAGAGGAGGAGTCTATTGTCTGAACCAGGACGGCCTGTAGAGGAGGAGTCTATTGCCTGAACCAGGACGGCCTGTCGAGGAGGAGTCTATTGTCTGAACCAGGACGGCCTGTAGAGGAGGAGTCTATTGTCTGAACCAGGACGGCCTGTAGAGGAGGAGTCTATTGCCTGAACCAGGACGGCCTGTAGAGGAGGAGTCTATTGTCTGAACCAGGACGGCCTGTAGAGGAGGCGTATATCTGCTTCTGTCGTGTGAGGCAGCTTGATGTTCATGTTCACCCTGGACAGGACACTAGTAGACAGTATTTTGAGGAACAGTGGGTTAACTGCCTTGTTCAGGGGCAGAACGACAGAGTTTCATTTTCAGCTCGGGGATTCGATCTAGCACGATTACTGGCCCAACGCGCCCAGTAAAGTTCCTTAACAAATCAAATCAAATTTTATTGGTCACATACACAAATTTAGCAGATGTTATTGGTCACATACACAAATTTAATGTTATTGTCACATACACAAATTTAGCAGATGTTATTGATCACATACACAAATTTAGCAGATGTTATTGGTCACATACACAAATTTAGCAGATGTTATTGGTCACATACACAAATTTAGCAGATTTTATTGCGTGTCTAGCGAAATGCGTGTGTTCGAGCTCCAACAGTGCAGTAGTATCTAACAATTCACAACAATACAGACACATCTAAAAGTAGAAGAACCGGAATTAAGAAATATATAAATAAATCTTTTATTATAATATATAATATATAAATACATCTATATGAATAAATATTGATTATAATATATAATATATAAATAAATATGTATTATAATATATAATATATAAATAAATCTTTATTATAATATATAATATATGAATAAATATGTATTATAATATATAATATATAAATACATATGTATTATAATATATAATATATAAATAAATATGTATTATAATATATAATATATGAATAAATATGTATTATAATATATAATATATAAATAAATATGTATTATAATATATAATATATGAATAAATATTTATTATAATATATAATATATGAAGAAATATTTATTATAATATATAATATATAAATAAATATTTATTATAATATATAATATAGTAATACATATTTATTATAATATATAATATATAAATAAATATTTATTATAATATATAATATAGTATTATAATATATAATATATCAATAAATATGTATTATAATATAGAATATATAAATACATATTTATGATAATATATAATATATGAATAAATATTTATTATAATATATAATATATAAATACATCTTTATTGTAATATATAATATATAAATAAATATTTGGTTGAATATGGTGTTGAAGCAGTGTGGTATCAGTAAAATAAAGTTACCTTGACAGCGGTGTTGGGTTTGGTCTGTCTATTATATTAGTAGTATCATCAGGATTATACTTGTAATACGATAGTGTAGTATGTGTATGATATTAGTTACCTTGACAGTGGTGTTGGGTTCAAACTTGAAGGCCTTGGTCTGTCCGTTCTCCAGATACACCTTTAGAACGTTGGGAGGAAGAGCAGCGAGTTGCCCTGGAAACCAGATGAATCAGGAAATAAGGGTGTGTTATTATTAGCTAAATACTTTACTGGTATCAGATACATATTAGAGAAGGGGGGTGACAAATAAGCTACCTGGGCCTGTGGTGATAATAGTAATAATAATAGTATTTTCATGTTGAGGATCCATTAAAAGGGGTTATGTGAAGAACCCCTAAAGGATGCTCAGGAACCTTTACGTATTAGAGTGGTTGTCTGTCTCTCTCTGGCTCTCAATTTCAATTTCTGATAGAATCATTTGTATGTTTAAGATAATGACTAAAGTGTTCCACCCTGAAACCATATAATTGTATGAAATGTGTTAGGGTCATAATTCAATAAATTGTGTGACTAGGCCATTGTGTTACTATTTCGCAATATGAGCTGGGTATAGTTGAGACATTCTAGGACAACTGTCGACTTGTGAAACTAATAACTGGAAAGAGGCCTCCCACCCCAGGGAGGGAAAAACGGTTAGAAACGCTTAGGCTTGAAGAAGATAATGAAACCTGTTGCAGAAGTGATTAACAATGTATGTGAACTCTGGAAAAATACAGCCCATCTAAAGAGAGGAGGCGTTTCTACTGATGTGAGTTCTTGTGAGTGTGTGCTGTAAAAGATTGTGTTCTCATTTTGAAGACAGAGCGCTCTCTGAATAAAGTATTGATCTATTGCAGAATCTGAGACTTTGTCTAATTCTTATTAACCGGAGATCTACGACCTCTGGGAAAGAGACAAAGTGTGAGGGATAACCGAGTTCAACCATTGAGACAGTAAAATTCTAATTATTTATTAACCGGAGATATACGACCTCTGGGAAAGAGACAAAGCGTGAGGGATAACCGAGTTCAACCATTGAGACAGTAAAATTCTAATTATTTATTAACCGGAGATGTACGACCTCTGGGAAAGAGACAAAGCTTGAGGGATAACCGAGTTCAACCATTGAGACAGTATGTACACAGTCAGTAAAATTCTCACACGAAGGGCTTTATTGGCATGGGAAACATATGTTTTCATTGCCAAAGCAAGTGCAATAAATAATAAACAACAACAAATGAACTGTAAACATTACACTTATTAAAGTTCCAAAAGAATGAAGTCATGCATTATTTGGTGTTTTACTTTGTACACGGAGGATATTTTAGCAGAATTCTGCCTGCAGAGTCTCAATTTGGTGTTTGTCCCATTTTGTGAATTCCTGGTTGGTGAGCGGACCCCAGACCTCACAACCATGAAGGGCAAAGGGTTCGATAACTGATTCAGGTATTTTTGCCAGATCCTTGGTATGTTCCTTTTGATGGCATAGAAGGCACTTGTCTCTCAGATCGTTCACAGCTTTGTAGAAGTTACCTGTGGTGCTGATGTTTAGGCCGAGGTACAGTTGAAGTTGGAAGTTTACATACACTTAGGTTGGACACATTAAAACTAGTTTTTCAACTACTTCACACATGTCTTGTTAACAAACTATAGTTGTGGTAAATCGGTAAGGATATCTACTTTGTGCATGACACAAGTAATTTTTCCAACAATTGTTTACAGACAGATTATTTCACTTATAATTCATTGTATCACAATTTCAGTGCATCAGAAGTTTACAGACACTAAATTGACTGTGCCTTTAACTTCACTAGGGTAGGGGGCACTATTTTCACTTCCGGATGAAAAGCGTGCCCAAAGTAAACTGCCTGCTACTCAGGCCCAGAAGCTGATATGCATATGATTGGTAGATTTGGAAAGGTAACACCCTAAAGTTTCCAAAACTGTTAGAACAATGTCTGTGAGTATAACATAACTGATATGGCAGGCAAAAACCTGAGAAAAATATATTTTATGTTTGTAGTATTCTATTGAAAGCCATTACAGTATCCATAGAGTTAGGACTCTGATTGCACTTCCCATGGCTTCCACTAGAGGTCAACAGTCTTTAGAAATTGTTTCTGGCTTGTATTCTGAAAAATGAGGGAGTAAGACCTCTCTAAATGAGTGAACACTACAGTGGCCCAGAGCTTTTTCATGCGCGAGACCGAGGGTGCGCCTTTCTTGTTTACCTTTTATATTCACAACGTTATTGTCTGGATTGAAATATTATAGATTATTTAGGCTAAAAACAACCTGAGGATTGATTATAAACATCGTTTGTCTCTACGAACTTTACGGATACTATTTGGATGTTTCGTCTGCCTGTTGTGACTGTGTTTGAGCCTGTGGATTACTGAACAAGACGGGGGGGTTTGGATATAAAGAGAGACTTTATTGAACAAAGCGAACATTCATTGAGTAAACAGGAGTCTCGTGAGTGCAACCATATGAAGATCATCAAAGGAAAGTGATACATTTTTATCACTATTTCTGACTTGTGTAACTCCTCTACTTGGCTGTTTACTGTTTGTAATGATTTGTCTGCTGGGCGCTGTTCTCAGATAATCGCATGGTTTGCTTTCGCCGTAAAGCCTTTTTGAAATCTGACACCGTGATTGGATTAACAAGAAGTTCATCTTCAAACCGATGTGTAACACCTGTATGTTTTATGAATGTTTATGATGAGTATTTCTGTTTTTGAATTTGGCGCTCTGCAATTCAAACCGATGTAACACCTGTATGTTTTATTAATGTTTATGATGAGTATTTCTGTTTTTGAATTTGGCGCTCTGCAATTTCACTGGATGTTGGCCAGGTGGGACGCTAGCGTCCCCTAGTGAGGTTAAACAGCTTGGAAAATTCTAGAACATTATGCTATGGCTTAGAAGTTTCTGATAGGCTAATTGTACGGTAATTGCCCATTTGACATTTGCTCAGTACATTGTTTTCACTGAGGAAATGTAAGAGTCTGCTGTTAATAATGATGATAATAATGCAGAAGATTTTCCCATGGTTGCTGTTGACGCATATCCCACGGTATCTCTCTGTCTCTCTGTGTCTCTGTGTCTCTGTGTCTCTGTGGCTCTGTGGCTCTGTGGCTCTGTGGCTCTGTGGCTCTGTGGCTCTGTGGCTCTGTGGCTCTGTGTCTCTGTGGCTCTGTGTCTCTGTGTCTCTGTGGCTCTGTGGCTCTGTCTCTCTCAATTCAATGTAAGTGCTTTATTGGCTTGGGAAAAGTATGTTTACATTGCCAAAGCAAGTGACATAGAAGATAAACAAAAGTGAAATGAACAATAAAAAATGAACAGTAAACATTACACTTACAAAAATTCCATAAGAATAAAGACATTTCAAATGTCATATTATGTCCATAAACAATGTTGTAACGATGTGCAAATAGTTAAAGTACGAAAGGGAAAATAAATAAACATAAATATAGGTTCTCTCTCTCTAAATATATATCTCCCTGTCTCTCTGTCTAAATATATATCTGCCTCTCTCTCTGTCTCTCTCTCTAAATATACATCTGCCTCTCTCTCTGTCTCTCTCTCTAAATATATATCTGCCTCTCTCTGTCTCTCTCTCTAAATATATATCTGCCTCTCTCTCTGTCTCTCTCTCTAAATATATATCTGCCTCTCTCTCTGTCTCTCTCTCTAAATATATATCTGCCTCTCTCTCTGTCTCTCTCTCTAAAAATATATCTGCCTCTCTCTCTGTCTCTCTGTCTAAATATATATCTGCCTCTCTCTCTGTCTCTCTGTCTAAATATATATCTGCCTCTCTCTCTGTCTCTCTGTCTAAATATATATCTGCCTCTCTCTCTGTCTCTCTGTCTAAATATATATCTGCCTCTCTCTCTGTCTCTCTGTCTAAATATATATCTGCCTCTCTCTCTCTGTCTCTCTGTCTAAATATATATCTGCCTCTCTCTCTGTCTCTCTAAAATATATCTGTCTCTGTCTAAATATATATCTGCCTCTCTCTCTGTCTCTCTGTCTAAATATATATCTGCCTCTCTCTCTGTCTCTCTCTCTAAAAATATATCTGCCTCTCTCTCTGTCTCTCTGTCTAAATATATATCTGCCTCTCTCTCTGTCTCTCTGTCTAAATATATATCTGCCTCTCTCTCTCTGTCTCTCTGTCTAAATATATATCTGCCTCTCTCTCTGTCTCTCTCTCTAAAAATATATCTGCCTCTCTCTCTGTCTAAATATATATCTGCCTCTCTCTCTGTCTCTCTGTCTAAATATATATCTGCCTCTCTCTCTCTGTCTCTCTGTCTAAATATATATCTGCCTCTCTCTCTGTCTCTCTCTCTAAAAATATATCTGCCTCTCTCTCTGTCTCTCTGTCTAAATATATATCTGCCTCTCTGTCTCTCTGTCTAAATATATATCTGCCTCTCTCTCTGTCTCTCTGTCTAAATATATATCTGCCTCTCTCTCTGTCTCTCTCTCTAAAAATATATCTGCCTCTCTCTCTGTCTCTCTGTCTAAATATATATCTGCCTCTCTCTCTGTCTCTCTGTCTAAATATATATCTGCCTCTCTCTCTGTCTCTCTCTCTAAATATATATCTGCCTCTCTCTCTGTCTCTCTCTCTAAAAATATATCTGCCTCTCTCTCTGTCTCTCTCTCTAAATATATATCTGCCTCTTTCTCTGTCTCTCTCTCTAAATTGATTTAAATATATATCTGCCTCTCTCTCTGTCTCTCTCTCTAAATATATATCTGCCTCTCTCTCTGTCTCTCTCTCTAAAAATATATCTGCCTCTCTCTCTGTCTCTCTGTCTAAATATATATCTGCCTCTCTCTCTGTCTCTCTGTCTAAATATATATCTGCCTCTCTCTCTGTCTCTCTCTCTAAATATATATCTGCCTCTCTCTGTCTCTCTCTCTAAATATATATCTGCCTCTCTCTCTGTCTCTCTCTCTAAAAATATATCTGCCTCTCTCTGTCTCTCTCTCTAAATATATATCTGCCTCTCTCTCTGTCTCTCTCTCTAAATATATATCTGCCTCTCTGTCTGTCTCTCTCTAAATATATATCTGCCTCTCTCTCTGTCTCTCTCTCTAAAAATATATCTGCTCTCTCTCTGTCTCTCTCTCTAAATCTGCCTTTCTCTCTGTCTCTCTCTCTAAATATATATCTGCCTCTTTCTCTGTCTCTCTCTCTAAATTGATTTAAATATATATCTGCCTCCCTCTCTGTCTCTCTGTCTCTCTCTCTGTCTCCTCCCTTTAAATATATATCTGCCTCTCTCTGTCTCTGAAAATATATATCTGCCTCTCTCTCTGTCTCTCTCTAAAAATATATCTGCCTCTCTCTGTCTCTCTGTCTAAATATATATCTGCCTCTCTCTCTGTCTCTCTCTCTAAATATATATCTGCCTCTCTGTCTCTCTCTCTAAATATATATCTGCCTCTCCTCTCTGTCTCTCTCTCTCTGTCTCTCTGTCTCTCTCTAAATATATATCTGCCTCTCTCTCTGTCTCTCTCTCTCTAAATATATATCTGCCTCTCTCTGTCTAAAATATATATCTGCCTCTCTCTCTGTCTCTCTCTCTAAAAATATATCTGCCTCTCTCTCTGTCTCTCTCTCTAAATATATATCTGCCTCTTACAAGCTCTCTCTGTCTCTCTCTCTAAATATATATCTGCCTCTTTCTCTGTCTCTCTCTCCAAATTTGATTTAAATATATATCTGCCTCTCTCTCTGTCTCTCTGTCTAAATATATATCTGCCTCTCCACTGTCTCTCTCTCTAAATAATATCTGCCTTCTCTCTGTCTCTCTCTAAATATATATCTGCCTCTCTCTGTCTCTCTCTCTAAAAATATATCTGCCTTCTCTCTGTCTCTCTCTCTAAATATATATCTGCCTCTCTCTCTGTTCTCTCTCTAAATATATATCTGCCTCTTTCTCTGTCTCTCTCTCTAAATTGTTTAAATATATATCTGCCTCTGTCTGTCTCTCTGTCTAAATATATATCTGCCTCTGTCTCTCTCTGTAAATATATATCTGCCCTCTCTGTCTCTAAATATATATCTGCCTCTCTCTCTGTCTCTCTGTCTCTCTGTCTCTCTGTCTCTCTGTCTCTCTGTCGCTCTCTCTCTCTGTCTCTCTGTCTGTCTCTCTGTCTGTCTCTCTGTCTCTCTCTCTGTCTCTCTCTCTGTCTCTCTGTCTCTCTGTCTCTCTCTCTGTCTCTCTGTCTCTCTCTCTGTCTCTCTGTCTCTCTCTCTGTCTCTCTGTCTCTCTGTCTCTTTCCATCTGTCTTTCTCCATCTGTCTCTCTGTCTATTATACTGTGTTTTTCATGTCTCTCCCTCCCTCTTTATGTTCCTCCTCTCACCCCCTCTCTTCCACTCTCTCCTCCTCCTCCCTTTCAATACATTATTCTTCTGTAATCACAGCTGTTCTGAAGGGAATCAGACTGGCATTGATCCAACCACTCAATCTCTTCCTGTTGTTCTCTCTCTCTCGCTCCACCCCCCCTCTCATCTCTCTTTCATTCTCCCTCCACCTCTCTCTCTCTCTCTCTTGCTTTCTCTCTCTCCCTCCAATCCTTTCTCTCTCTCTCTCTCTCCACCCCTCGCTCCGCTCCCTTCTTCCCCCACCCTTCTCTAATTATAATTATTTAAATTATTAATTCATAATTATAATTAATTATAATGATATGCCATTTAGCAGACGCTTTTATCCAAAGCGACTTACAGTCATGTGTGCATACATTCTACGTATGGGTGGTCCAGGGGATCGAACCCACTACCCTGGCGTTACAAGCGCCATGCTCTACCAACTGAGCTATGTTACAAGCGCCATGCTCTCCCCCTCCACCCTTCTCTCTCCACCCCTCGCTCCGCTCCCTTCCTCCCCCACCCTTCTCCTCTCCCCCTCCACCCTTCTCTCTCTCCCTCTCCACCCTTCTCTCGCTCCCCCTCCACCCTTCTCTCTGCTCCCCTCTAACCCTCTAATCGTTAATAGTGCGTTTACACTGAGTATACAGAACAACACCTTCCTAATATTGAGTTGCATCCTCCCTTTGCCCTCAGAACAGCCTCAATTTATCGGGGTATGGACTCTACAAGGTGTTGAAATCGTTCCACAGGGAGGCTGGCCCATGTTGACTCTACAAGGTGTTGAAATCGTTCCACAGGGAGGCTGGCCCATGTTGACTCTACAAGGTGTTGAAATCGTTCCACAGGGAGGCTGGCCCATGTTGACTCTACAAGGTGTTGAAAGTGTTCCACAGGGAGGCTGGCCCATGTTGACTCTACAAGGTGTTGAAATCGTTACACAGTGAGGCTGGCCCATGTTGACTCTACAAGGTGTTGAAATCGTTCCACAGGGATGCTGGCCCATGTTGACTCTACAAGGTGTTGAAATCGTTCCACAGGGATGCTGGCCCATGTTGACTCCACAAGGTGTTGAAATCGTTCCACAGGGATGCTGGCCCATGTTGACTCCAATACTTCCCACAGTTGCGTCAAGTTGGATGGATGTCCTTTGGGTGATGAACCATTCTTGATACACAGGGGCAACTGTTGAGTGTGAAAAACCCAGCAGCGTTGCAGTTCTTGACACGAACTGGTGCGCCTGGCACCTACTACCATACCCCGTTCGAAGATACTTAAATATGTCCATTCACACTTTGAATGGGACACACACAATCCATGTTTTAGTTGTCTCAAGGCTTGAACATCTTTCTTTAACATGTCTCCTCCCCTTCATCTACACTGATTGAAGAAGGATTTAACAGGTGACATCAACAAGGGATCATAGCTTTCACCTGGACTCACCTGGTCAGTCTAAGTCATGGAAAGAGCAAGTTTTCCTCAAGTTGTCTAAACTCAGCGTTTTCTCCTGTAATCAGGGAATCATCCAGCCCTCGATACGACCACTCTGTCTCAGGGTGAGTCCCAGATGGAACCCTATATGCCAATGTTCTGGTCAACAGTAGTACACTATGTAGGGAACAGGGCCCTGGTCAACAGTAGTACACTATGTAGGGAACAGGGCCCTGGTCAACAGTAGTACACTATGTAGGGAACAGGGCCCTGGTCAACAGTAGTACACTATGTAGGGAACAGGGCCCTGGTCAACAGTAGTACACTATGTAGGGAACAGGGCCCTGGTCAACAGTAGTACACTATGTAGGAACAGGGCCCTGGTCAACAGTAGTACACTATGTAGGGAACAGGGCCCTGGTCAACAGTAGTACACTATGTAGGGAACAGGGCCCTGGTCAACAGTAGTACACTATGTAGGGAACAGGGCCCTGGTCAACAGTAGTACACTATGTAGGGAACAGGGCCCTGGTCAACAGTAGTACACTATGTAGGGAACAGGGCCCTGGTTAACAGTAGTACACTATATAGGGAACAGGGCCCTGGTCAACAGTAGTACTATGTAGGGAACAGGGCCCTGGTCAACAGTAGTACACTATGTAGGGAACAGGGCCCTGGTCAACAGTAGTACACTATGTAGGGAACAGGCCCTGGTCAACAGTAGTACACTATGTAGGGAACAGGGCCCTGGTCAACAGTAGTACACTATGTAGGGAACAGGGCCCTGGTCAACAGTAGTACACTATGTAGGGAACAGGGCCCTGGTCAACAGTAGTACACTATGTAGGGAACAGGGCCCTGGTCAACAGTAGTACACTATGTAGGGAACAGGGCCCTGGTCAACAGTAGTACACTATATAGGGAACAGGGCCCTGGTCAACAGTAGTACACTATGTAGGGAACAGGGCCCTGGTCAACAGTAGTACACTATGTAGGGAACAGGGCCCTGGTCAACAGTAGTACACTATGTAGGGAACAGGGCCCTGGTCAACAGTAGTACACTATGTAGGGAACAGGGCCCTGGTCAACAGTAGTACACTATGTAGGGAATTGAGATGCAGCCTCTGTCTCTGATCACTAGCGTAAGCTTGTTCCTGTCTGTATGGAGTCCTCCAGGGAGCTTGTTCCTGTCTGTATGGAGTCCTCCAGGGAGCTTGTTCCTGTCTGTATGGAGTCCTCCAGGGAGCTTGTTCCTGTCTGTATGGAGTCCTCCAGGGAGCTTGTTCCTGTCTGTATGGAGTCCTCCAGGGAGCTTGTTCCTGTCTGTATGGAGTCCTCCAGGGAGCTTGTTCCTGTCTGTATGGAGTCCTCCAGGGAGCTTGTTCCTGTCTGTATGGAGTCCTCCAGGGAGCTTGTTCCTGTCTGTATGGAGTCCTCCAGGGAGCTTGTTCCTGTCTGTATGGAGTCCTCCAGGGAGCTTGTTCCTGTCTGTATGGAGTCCTCCAGGGAGCTTGTTCCTGTCTGTATGGAGTCCTCCAGGGAGCTTGTTCCTGTCTGTATGGAGTCCTCCAGGGAGCTTGTTCCTGTCTGTATGGAGTCCTCCAGGGAGCTTGTTCCTGTCTGTATGGAGTCCTCCAGGGAGCTTGTTCCTGTCTGTATGGAGTCCTCCAGGGAGCTTGTTCCTGTCTGTATGGAGTCCTCCAGGGAGCTTGTTCCTTTCTGTATGGAGTCCTCCAGGGAGCTTGTTCCTGTCCTGTCTGGAGTCCTCCAGGGAGCTTGTTCTTGTCTGTATGGAGTCCTCCAGGGAGCTTGTTCCTGTCTGTATGGAGTCCTCCAGGGAGCTTGTTCCTTTCTGTATGGAGTCCTCCAGGGAGCTTGTTCCTGTCTGTATGGAGTCCTCCAGGGAGCTTGTTCCTGTCTGTATGGAGTCCTCCAGGGAGCTTGTTCCTGTCTGTATGGAGTCCTCCAGGGAGCTTGTTCCTTTCTGTATGGGGTCCTCCAGGGGAGCTTGTTCCTTTCTGTATGGAGTCCTCCAGGGAGCTTGTTCCTGTCTGTATGGAGTCCTCCAGGGAGCTTGTTCCTGTCTGTATGGAGTCCTCCAGGGAGCTTGTTCCTTTCTGTATGGAGTCCTCCAGGGAGCTTGTTCCTGTCTTTATGGAGTCCTCCAGGAGCTTGTTCCTGTCTTTATGGAGTCCTCCAGGGAGCTTGTTCCTGTCTTTATGGAGTCCTCCAGGGAGCTTGTTCCTGTCTTTATGGAGTCCTCCAGGGAGCTTGTTCCTGTCTTTATGGAGTCCTCCAGGGAGCTTGTTCCTGTCTTTATGGAGTCCTCCAGGGAGCTTGTTCCTGTCTTTATGGAGTCCTCCAGGGAGCTTGTTCCTGTCTTTATGGAGTCCTCCAGGGAGCTTGTTCCTTTCTGTATGGAGTCCTCCAGGACAGGACATCTAAAGGGACAGGACATCTACAGGGACAGGACATCTACAGGGACAGGACATCTACAGAGACAGGACATCTACAGAGACAGGACATCTACAGGGACAGGACATCTACAGGGACAGGGACAGGACATCTACAGGGACATCTAAAGGGACAGGGACAGGACATCTACAGGGACAGGACATCTAAATGGACATCTACAGGGACAGGACATCTAAAGGGACATCTAAAGGGACGGGACATATAAAGGGACAGGACATCTACAGGGACAGGACATCTAAAGGGACATTTAAAGGGACAGGACATCTACAGGGACAGGACATCTAAAGGTACATCTACAGGGACAGTACTTCTAAAGGGACATCTACAGGGACAGGACATCTAAAGGAAGGACATCTACAGGGACAGGACATCTAAAGGGACATCTAAAGGGAGAGGACATCTAAAGGAACAGGACATCTACAGGGACAGGACATCTACAGGGACAGGACGTCTAAAGGGGAAGGACATCTACAGGGACAGGATATCTAAAGGGGAAGGACATCTACAGGGACAGGACATCTACAGGACATCTACAGGGACAGGATATCTAAAGGGGAAGGACATCTACAGGGACAGGACATCTACAGGGGCAGGACATCTACAGGGACAGGACATCTACAGGGACAGGACATCTAAAGGGGAAGGACATCTACAGGGACAGGACATCTACAGGGGCAGGACATCTACAGGGACAGGATATCTACAGGGACAGGACATCTACAGAGCGAGGACATCTACAGGGACAGGACATCTACAGGGACAGGACATCTACAGGACATCTAAAGGGACAGGACATCTACAGGGACAGGACATCTACAGGGACAGGACATCTAAAGGGACAGGACATCTAAAGGGACATCTAAAGGGACAGGACATCTAAAGGGACATCTAAAGGGACAGGGACAGGACATCTACAGGGACATCTAAAGGGACAGGGACAGGACATCTACAGGGACAGGACATCTACAGGGACAGGACATCTACAGGGAGGACATCTACAGGACATCTACAGGGACAGGACATCTACAAGGACAGGACATCTACAGGGACAGGACATCTACAGGGACAGGACATCTACAGGGACATCTACAGGGACAGGACATCTAAAGGGACATCTACAGGGACAGGGACAGGACATCTAAAGGGACATCTACAGGGACAGGACATCTACAGGGGCAGGACATCTACAGTGAAAGGACATCTAAAGGGACAGGACATCTAAAGGGGACATCTAAAGGACATCTACAGGGACAGGACATCTATCTAAAGGGACAGGACATCTACAGGGACAGGACATCTACAGGGACAGGACATCTAAAGGGACAGGACATCTACAGGGACAGGACATCTACAGGGACAGGACATCTAAAGGGACAGGACATCTAAAGGGACAGGACATCTACAGCGACAGGACATCTACAGCGACAGGACATCTAAACCACAGTGAAATGGGTTTCCAAGCCAAGCAGTGAGGATAGGGAGGAATATGGGGTTGTCATATGGCTGAGAGATAAACCACTGGCTTGCGACTGGCTCCATACAGCAGTCATGTCAGCTCCATAAAGCATTAACAGACATGCTGCAGACCTTGCTGCTGCTCCAGTTTCAACTGTTCTGCCTTATTATTATTCGACCATGCTGGTCATTTATGAACATTTGAACATCTTGTCCATGTTCTGTTATAATCTCCACCCGGCACAGCCAGAAGAGGACTGGCCACCCCCACATAGCCTGGTTAATCTCTAGGTTTCTTCCTAGGTTTTGGCCTTTCTAGGCCTTTCTAGGAGTTTTTCCAAGCCACCGTGCTTCTACACCTGCATTGCTTGCTGTTTGGGGTGTTAGGCTGGGTTTCTGTACAGCACTTTGAGATATCAGCTGATGTACGAAGGGCTTTATAAATACATTTGATTTGATGTCCATCTGGTGCTCTAGAAGTCACTGTATAGACTAGATCATACATGAATCCTGGACAGATATGACACAACAGCTTCATAGAGGGCTTATAACGCGCCATGCAGTGACAATAGGGTGTCGTAAGAGTCTGACGTACCTGAGAGTGACTATTGACCTCAACCTCCTCAGCAAAGCGAACTTTGACCGGGTTGGACCGGAGTTTAGCTCTCTTCTCTGGGGTGATGAAGGAAGACTTGGGTCCCTGAGAAACCACAGGAGGAGAAATTAGGACTTGGGTCCCTGAGAAACCACAGGAGGAGAAATTAGGACTTGGGTCCCTGAGAAACCACAGGAGGAGAAATTAGGACAGAGTTGCCAAAAGGCACAAGGATACAGACTGCACAAACTGTGGTTTAGCGGTAATGCTAACAGCAAATAACATTCTCCTCACCCTATCCGGGTTCAAACCCCTTCTCCTTCCTGTTGAGTCTGCATCTCCATCTGTTTCTATACCTGTCTAAATCAAGTGTCAGTAAACCCTAAAAATCTAGATCTGAAAACGAACAGGTAGTGGATAAACACCAGAACCTCAGAGACACTAATCTGACTGATCAACCCAACAGGCTGATAAACACCAGAACCTCAGAGACACTGATCAACCCAACAGGCTGATAAACAACAGAACCTCAGAGACACTGATCAACCCAACAGGCTGATAAACAACAGAACCTCAGAGACACTAATCAACAACCAACAGGCTGATAAACACCAGAACCTCAGAGACACTAATCTGACTGATCAACCCAACAGGCTGATAAACACCAGAACCTCAGAGACACTGATCAACCCAACAGGCTGATAAACACCAGAACCTCAGAGACACTGATCAACCCAACACGCTGATAAACAACAGAACCTCAGAGACACTAATCTGACTGATCAACCCAACAGGCTGATAAACACCAGAACCTCAGAGACACTGATCAACCCAACAGGCTGATAAACAACAGAACCTCAGAGACACTGATCAACCCAACAGGCTGATAAACAACAGAACCTCAGAGACACTGATCAACCCAACAGGCTGCTAAACAACAGAACCTCAGAGACACTAATCTGACTGATCAACCCAACAGGCTGATAAACAACAGAACCTCAGAGACACTAATCTGACTGATCAACAGAGTATATAACAGATCATTGCTGACTGTTGTTGTAAAGAGTCAGTGTTCCTAATGGGGAAAACTGTGTTTGTTGAGAAGAGTCAGTGTTCTAATGGGGAAAACTGTGTTGTTGTTGTAAAGAGTCAGTGTTCCTAATGGATAAAGTGTGTTGTTGTAAAGAGTCAGTGTTCCTAATGGGGAAAACTGTGTTGTTGTTGTAAAGAGTCAGTGTTCCTAATGGATAAAGTGTGTTGTTGAGAAGAGTCAGTGTTCCTAATGGGGGAAACTGTGTTTGTTGTAAAGAGTCCGTGTTCCTAATGGGGAAAACTGTGTTTGTTGTTGAGAAGAGTCAGTGTTCCTAATGGGGAAAACTGTGTTGTTGAGAAGAGTCAGTGTTCCTAATGGGGCAAACTGTGTTTGTTGTAAAGAGTCAGTGTTCCTAATGGGGGAAAACTGTGTTGTTGAGAAGAGTCAGTGTTCCTAATGGGGCAAACTGTGTTTGTTGTAAAGAGTCAGTGTTCCTAATGGGGAAAACTGTGTTGTTGAGAAGAGTCAGTGTTCCTAATGGGAAAACTGTGTTTGTTGTTGAGAAGAGTCAGTGTTCCTAATGGGGAAAACTGTGTTTGTTGTTGAGAAGAGTCAGTGTTCCTAATGGGGAAACTGTGTTTGTTGAGAAAGAGTCAGTGTTCCTAATGGATGTGTTGTTGAGAGTTCTAATGGATAAAGTGTGTTGTTAAAATACCTGCAGTTGTTCATTCATCAACACGCAAGCAAGCAGACACACACACACGCCGAGGCCACACTACTAGGTCATAAAGGTGTGACAACACTCTGCCCTGTGGGGAACCATGATGGAGCACCTGGGTGTGTGTGTGGTTTCTCTGTTTGGTGAAGAGAGCAACTGTTAACTGAAGGAAGAATACAACATGGAAAACATAGTGACTCACCGCTGAGTTTCTGAGGACCGTTATCATCACAGAGTGTGACACTCCCTAGGGGG
>NW_025749672.1:20000-23325 GCF_021184085.1 Oncorhynchus gorbuscha | reverse complement strand
ATCTACCCCTCTCCTTCTCCTCTACCCCTCCCTTCTCATCTCCCCCTCTCCTCTACCCCTCTCCTTCTCATCTACCCTCTCCTCTCCCTCTCCTCTACCCTCTCCGTCTCCTCTCTACCCCTCTCCTTCTCCTCTACCCCTCTCCTCTACCCCTCTCCTTCTCATCTACCCTCTCCTCTACCCTCTCCTTCTCATCTACCCCTCTCCTCTACCCCTCTCCTTCTCATCTATCCTTCTCCTCTACCTCTCCTTCCCTATCCTGCCTCTCCTCTACCCTCTCCTTCTCATCACACTACTCATATCATCTACCACTCTCT
The DNA here is from genome assembly GCF_021184085.1 of Oncorhynchus gorbuscha. Taxonomy (NCBI): domain Eukaryota; kingdom Metazoa; phylum Chordata; class Actinopteri; order Salmoniformes; family Salmonidae; genus Oncorhynchus; species Oncorhynchus gorbuscha. Next base: position 23,008 of record NW_025749672.1, on the reverse strand, counting down.
ACTACCCTCTCCTTCTCATCTACCCCTCTCCTTCTCATCTACCACTCTCCTTCTCATCTACCATTCTCATCTACCCTCTCATCCTACCCTCTCCTCTACCCCTCTCCTCCTCATCCACCCCTCTTCTCTACATATCTCCTCTACCCCTCTCCTATACCCCTCTCCTCCTCATCTACTCCTCTTCTCTACGTCTCTCCTCCACTCCTCTCTTCCATCCCTGTCATCCACCCCTCTCCTCTACATCTCTCTTCCATCCCTGTCATCCACCCCTCTCCTTTACCCCTCTACCCCTCTCCTTCTCATCTACCACTCTCCTTATCATCTACCACTCTCTACTACCCCTCTCCTTCTCATCTACCCCTCTCCTTCTCATCTACCACTCTCCTTCTCATCTACCATTCTCATCTACCCTCTCCTTCTCATCTACCACTCTCCTCTAACCCTCTCCTTCTCATCTACCCCTCTCCTCTACCCCTCTCCTTCTCATCTACCCTTCTCCTCTAACCCTCTCCTTCTCATCTACCACTCTCCTCTACCCCTCTCCTTCTCATCTACCACTCTCCTCTACCCCTCTCCTTCTCCTCTACCCCTCTCCTTCTCATCTACCACTCTCCTCTAACCCTCTCCTTCTCATCTACCCCTCTCCTCTACCCCTCTACTTCTCATCTACCCTTCTCCTCTACCCCTCTCCTTCTCATCTACCACTCTCCTCTACCCTCTCTTCTCATCTACCACTCTCCTTATCATCTACCACTCTCTACTACCCCTCTCCTTCTCATCTACCCCTCTCCTTCTCATCTACCACTCTCCTTCTCATCTACCATTCTCATCTACCCTCTCCTTCTCATCTACCCCTCTCCTTCTCATCTACCACTCTCCTTCTCATCTACCCCTCTCCTTCTCATCTACCCCTCTCCTTCTCATCTACCCCTCTCCTTCTCATCTACCCCTCTCCTTCTCATCTACCCCTCTCCTTCTCATCTACCCCCTCTCTTCTCATCTACCCTCTCCTTCTCATCTACCACTCTCCCTCTACCCTCTCTCCTCCTCATCCACCCCTCTTCTCTACATATCTCCTCTACCCCTCTCCTATACCCCTCTCCTCCTCATCTACTCCTCTTCTCTACGTCTCTCCTCCACCCCTCTCTTCTATCCCTGTCATCCACCCCTCTCCTCTACATCTCTCTTCCATCCCTGTCATCCACCCCTCTCCTTTACCCCTCTACCCCTCTCCTTCTCATCTACCACTCTCCTTATCATCTACCACTCTCTACTACCCCTCTCCTTCTCATCTACCCCTCTCCTTCTCATCTACCCCTCTCCTTCTCATCTACCACTCTCCTTCTCATCTACCATTCTCATCTACCCTCTCCTTCTCATCTACCACTCTCCTCTAACCCTCTCCTTCTCATCTACCCCTCTCCTCTACCCCTCTCCTTCTCATCTACCCTTCTCCTCTAACCCTCTCCTTCTCATCTACCACTCTCCTCTACCCCTCTCCTTCTCATCTACCACTCTCCTCTACCCCTCTCCTTCTCCTCTACCCCTCTCCTTCTCATCTACCACTCTCCTCTAACCCTCTCCTTCTCATCTACCCCTCTCCTCTACCCCTCTCCTTCTCATCTACCCTTCTCCTCTACCCCCTCTCCCTTCTCATCTACCACTCTCCTCTACCCTCTCCTTCTCATCTACCACTCTCCTCTACCCCTCTCCTTCTCCTCTACCCCTCTCCTTCTCATCTACCACTCTCCTCTAACCCTCTCCTTCTCATCTACCCCTCTCCTCTACCCCTCTCCTTCTCATCTACCCTTCTCCTCTACCCCTCTCCTTCTCATCTACCACTCTCCTCTACCCCTCTCCTTCTCATCTACCACTCTCCTTATCATCTACCACTCTCTACTACCCCTCTCCTTCTCATCTACCCCTCTCCTTCTCATCTACCACTCTCCTTCTCATCTACCATTCTCATCTACCCTCTCCTTCTCATCTGCCACTCTCCTCTACCCCTCTCCTCCTCATCCACCCCTCTTCTCTACATATCTCCTCTACCCCTCTCCTATACCCCTCTCCTCCTCATCTACTCCTCTTCTCTACGTCTCTCCTCCACCCCTCTCTTCCATCTCTGTCATCCACCCCTCTCCTCTACATCTCTCTTCCATCCCTGTCATCCACCCCTCTCCTTTACCCCTCTACCCCTCTCATCCACCCCTCTTCTCTACATCTCTCCTCCACCCCTCTCATCCACCCCTCTCCTCTACCACTCTCATCCACCCCTATCACACTCTACTCCACCCCTATACCCCTCTCCTCCACCCCTCTCCTCTTCTCCTCTACCCCTCTCCTCCACCCCTCTCCTCTTCTCTTCTCCCCCTCTCCTCCACCCTCTCCTCTTCTCCTCTCCCCCTCTCATCTACCCCTCTCCTTCTCATATACCACTCTCCTCTACCCCTCTCCGTCTCCTCTACCCCTCTCCTTCTCCTCTACCCCTCTCCTTCTCATCTACCCCTCTCCTCTACCCCTCTCCATCTCCTCTACCCCTCCCCTTCTCCTCTACCCCTCTCCTCTACCCCTCTCCGTCTCCTCTACCCCTCTCCTTCTCCTCTACCCCTCTCCTTCTCATCTACCCCTCTCCTCTACCCCTCTCCGTCTCCTCTACCCCTCTCCTCCTCATCCACCCCTCTTCTCTACATATCTCCTCTCCCCCTCTCATCTACCCCTCTCCTTCTCATATACCACTCTCCTCTACCCCTCTCCGTCTCCTCTACCCCTCTCCTTCTCCTCTACCCCTCTCCTTCTCATCTACCACTCTCCTCTACCCCTCTCCATCTCATTTACCCCTCTCCTCTACCCCTCTCCGTCTCCTCTACCCCTCTCCTTCTCCTCTACCCCTCTCCTTCTCATCTACCACTCTCCTCTAACCCTCTCCTTCTCATCTACCCCTCTCCTCTACCCCTCTCCTTCTCCTCTACCCCTCTCCTTCTCATCTACCCCTCTCCTCTACCCCTCTC
>NW_025749672.1:15000-17500 GCF_021184085.1 Oncorhynchus gorbuscha | reverse complement strand
AGAGACATCAGAGATTGTAACATTCTCTGTTTCACGGAAACATGGCTGTCTCATGGCTGTCTTCCCCTCACCAAGATGGCCATCAAGGAACTTCACTGGACTCTAAGTAAACTGGAAACTATATATCCGGAGCATGAATTTATTGTAGCTGGGGATTTTAACAAAGCAATTGAAATCAATGTTACCTCAAATTTATCAGAATATTGATTGCATGACACATAGGGCTAATACTCTCGACCTCTACTCTAACTTCCACATTGCATGCAGAGCCCTCCCCGCCCTCCCAACCACGACGCCATCATGCCCGTGACTGACTATAGGCAGAAACTCAAACAGGATGTACCAGTGACGCAGAACCATTCAACGCTGGACTGACTACGCTCCAAGATTGTTTTGATCATCCGGACTGTTATATGTTCCAGTCAACCACAGAGAACCACATTGATCTATACGCTGCCTCAGTGAGTGGATTTATAAACAAGTGCATTGGCCATGTCGTAACCACTGTGACTATTAAAACTTACCCTAACCAGAAACCGTGGATGGATGGCGGCAATCGCGCAAAACTTAAAGCGCAATCCACCGCATTTAACCATTTAACCATTTAACAAGGTACAGGGACAAGGTGGAGTCGCAAGTCAAAGGCTCAGACATGAGACTTATGTGGCAGGGTCTACAGGAAATCATGGACTGCAAAAAAAAAGCAACCACACGGACACCGCGTCATGCTTCCAGACAAACTAAACACCTTCTTTGCCTCTTTGAGGATAATAGATCCACTTCTGTTTGCATACCGCCCCAACAGGTCCACAGATGACGCAATGTCCTCACACTGAACACTGCCCTGTCCCATCTGGGCCAGAAAAAAGGAATACCTATGTAAGAATGCTGTTCATTGACTACAGCTCCAGCATTCAACATCATAGTACCCTCCAAGCTCATCATCAAGCTGAGGCCCTGGGTCTCAACCCCTCCCTGTGCAACTGGGTCCTGGACTTTCTGACAGGCCGCCCCAGGTGGTGAAGGTAGAAACAAATATCTCCCCCTCACTGACCCTCAACACTGGGGCCCCACAAGGGCGTCTGTGCTCCAGCCCTCTCCTGTACTCCCTGTTCACCCACGACTGCGTGGCCATGCACGCCTCCAACTCAATCATCAAGTTTGCAGATGACACAACGGTGAGTGGACGAGACAGCCTACAGGAAGGAGGTGAGGGCATTCGGAGTGTGGTGTCAGGAAAATAACCTCTCACTCAACATCAACAAAAAAAGGAGATGATCATGGAAACAGCAGAGGGCGCACCTCCCTATCCACATCGAAGGGACAGCAGTGGAGAAGGTGGAAAGTTTTTAAAGTTCCTGGGCGTACACATCACAGACAAATTGAAATGGTCCACCCACGCAGACAGTGTGGTGAAGAAGGAACAAGAGCTCCTCTTCAACCTCAGGAGGCTGAAGAAATTTGGATTGTCACCAAAACCCTGACAAACTTTTACAGATGCACAATTGAAAGCATCCTGTCGGGCTGTATCACAGCCTGGTATGGCAACTGCACCACCCTCAACCTATGGCTTTCCAGAGGGCAGTGAGGTCTGCACAACGCATCACCGGGGCAAACTCTCTGCCCTCCACAGTGACACCTACAGCACCCGATGTCACAGGAAAGATCATCAAGGACAACAACCACCTGAGCCACTGCCTGTTTACACCTCTATCATCCAGAAGGTGAGATCAGTACAGGTGCATCAAAGCTGGGACAGGGATTCAGGAACAGCTTCTATCTCAAGGCCATCAGACTGCTAAACAGCCATCACTAACTCAGAGAGACTGAAAAACAGCTTCAATCTCAAGGCCATCAGACTGCTAAACAGCCATCACTAACTCAGAGAGACTGAAAACAACTGCTATCTCAAGGCCATCAGACTGCTAAACAGCCATCACTAACTCAGAGAGACTGAAAAACAACTTCTATCCAAGGCATCAGACTGCTAAACAGCCATCACTAACTCAGAGAGACTGAAAAACAACTACTATCTCAAGGCCATCAGAATGCTAAACAGCCATCACTAACTCAGAGAGACTGAAAAACAACTTATATCTCAAGGCCATCAGACTGCTAAACAGCCATCAAACTCAGAGGCTGCCCACATTGGAGACCTAATCACTGGACACTTTTAACAAATGGCTCACTAGTCACTTTAAACAACACCATTTTAAATAATGTCACTTTAATAGTTTACATATCTTACCCATATTACATGTATATACTGTATTTTATATCATCTATTGCACCTGCTTATGCCGCTTGGCCATCACTCATCCATATACTTACATGTACATATTCTCATTCACCCTTTAGATTTGTGTGTATTAGGTAGTTGTTGGGGAATTGTTAGATTACTTGTTAGATATTACTGCACTGTCGGAAACTAGAAGCACAAGCATTTCGCTACACTCTCATTAACATCTGCTAACCATGTGTATGTGACCAATAACATGTG
>NW_025749672.1:0-10000 GCF_021184085.1 Oncorhynchus gorbuscha | reverse complement strand
GAAATGCTTAAACGGTCCTCTGTATGCCTGTCATGTCTGTTCAGGCTGCTTACGGCTGCAACACCGCTCTGGTTGGCTGGATCCATATGTCACTCAAATAGGCAACCTGTGCTCTGGCAACGGCCCGGTATTTCCACAGGGATAGAATTATGAAAATTCCGTCTATGCTCATTGGCCCAATTGAATTACAAGCAGGTTTCTCTCTCTGCATCTGCCGTAGGGTTCTAAACGGGTCGTAGCGTTGATGTCGCCCGTAACAGGGCTCAGCCAGGGTTACCACAGCGGCAGCAGGCCTGTTTCCATGGGCGACAGGCATATATCATTGTCTGCCTTTGTTTTCTTATGTCGTTTGTTTTCGTAAAGCTCTGATGGATTGTTGGGATTCTTCTACGGCACTGCCCTTTTTTATTGGTCTGTGTTTTTCCTGTTTCAAGCCTTTTTATGATGTCAGTGCTACATTTTATGGTGAATTATTTGCTTCACAAAACATAAAGGATGTCTGTTTCTACTAACACCAGTCATTTTTTGTGCTGTTGAGTTTCAGGATCTGTACTCTTCACCTTTATTGCAAAACGCTGTGTGTTGTTGATTGAAATAGTATTTATTTTATGAGGCACGTCAGTTAAGAGCAAAGTCTTATTTACAATGACAGCCTAACGGGTAGCTGCCCTGTTCAGAGGCAGAATGACAGAGTTTTACCTGATCAGCTTGGGGAGTCGATCCAGCAACCTTTCGGTTACTGGCCCAACACTCTAACTGCTGGCTACCTGCCGCCACGACTCTGCAGGAGTGGAACAGATATTGTGTGCTTGTCTTGTCTAATTTAGTCTAACAGACAGAAAACACTTTTCAGCTCTCAGGAAACGCCTGACTGAAACATGAGATGTGTCTGTTGTATTTCTCTTCTTCCTACGATTTATCATTTATATTCGCATCCCCGTTAGCTGTTGAAGAAGCAGCTTTTCTTCCTGGGGTCCACACAAAACACAGGACATAACTAAACACAGAACACTAATGGACAGGAACAGCAACACAAACTAAGAACACTACGACTAAAGAACACTACAACTAAAGAACACTACGACTAAAGAACACCATGACTAAAGAACACCACGACTAAAGAACACTACGACTAAAGAACACTACGACTAAAGAACACCACGACTAAAGAACACCACGACTAAAGAACACCACGACTAAAGAACACTACTAGAACAGTATGACTAAAGAACACCACGACTAAAGAACACCACGACTAAAGAACACTATGACTAAAGAACACTACTACTAAAGAACACCACGACTAAAGAACACTATGACTAAAGAACACTACTACCAAAGAACACCACGACTAAAGAACACCACGACTAAAGAACACCACAACTAAAGAACACTACAACTAAAGAACACTACGACTAAAGAACACCACGACTAAAGAACACTACGACTAAAGAACACTATGACTAAAGAACACCACGACTAAAGAACAATACGACTAAAGAACACCACGACTAAAGAACACCACGACTAAAGAACACTAAGACTAAAGAACAATACGACTAAAGAACACCACGACTAAAGAACACTACGACTAAAGAACACCACGACTAAAGAACACTATGACTAAAGAACACCACGACTAAAGAACAATACGACTAAAGAACACCACGACTAAAGAACACCACGACTAAAGACCAATACGACTAAAGAACACCACGACTAAAGAACACCACGACTAAAGAACACTACGACTAAAGAACACTACGACTAAAGAACACCACGACTAAAGAACACCACGACTAAAGAACACCACGACTAAAGAACACTATGACTAAAGAACACTACGACTAAAGAACACCACGACTAAAGAACACTATGACTAAAGAACACCACGACTTAAGAACACTACGACTAAAGAACACCACGACTAAAGAACACCACGACTAAAGAACACCACGACTAAAGAACACCACGACTAAAGAACACCACGACTAAAGAACACTATGACTAAAGAACACTACGACTAAAGAACACTACGACTAAAGAACACCATGACTAAAGAACACCACGACTTAAGAACACTACGACTAAAGAACACCACGACTAAAGAACACCACGACTAAAGAACACTATGACTAAAGAACACTATGACTAAAGAACACTACGACTAAAGAACACCACGACTAAAGAACACTATGACTAAAGAACATCACGACTAAAGAACACCACAACTAAAGAACAATACGACTAAAGAACACTATGACTAAAGAACACCATGACTAAAGAACACCACGACTAAAGAACACCACGACTAAAGAACACTATGACTAAAGAACACTATGACTAAAGAACACCATGACTAAAGAACACCATGACTAAAGAACACTATGACTAAAGAACACCACGACTAAAGAACACCACAACTAAAGAACAATACGACTAAAGAACACTATGACTAAAGAACACCATGACTAAAGAACACCATGACTAAAGAACACTACGACTAAAGAACACCACGACTAAAGAACACCACGACTAAAGAACACTATGACTAAAAAACACCACGACTAAAGAACACTATGACTAAAGAACACTACGACTAAAGAACACCACAACTAAAGAACACTATGACTAAAGAACACCACTACTAAAGAACACTATGACTACAGAACACCACAACTAAAGAACACTACGACTAAAGAACACTACGACTAAAGAACACTACGACTAAAGAACACTACGACTAAAGAACACCACGACTAAAGAACACTATGACTAAAGAACACTATGACTAAAGAACACTACGACTAAAGAACACCACGACTAAAGAACACCACGACTAAAGAACACCACGACTAAAGAACACTATGACTAAAGAACACTATGACTAAAGAACACTACAACTAAAGAACACCACGACTAAAGAACACTATGACTAAAGAACACCACGACTAAAGAACACTATGACTAAAGAACACCATGACTAAAGAACACCACAACTAAAGAACACTACGACTAAAGAACACTAAGACTAAAGAACACCACGACTAAAGAACACTATGACTAAAGAACACTACTACTAAAGAACGCTACTACCAAAGAACACTACGACTAAAGAACGCTACTACCAAAGAACACTACTACTAAAGAACGCTACTACCAAAGAACACTACGACTAAAGAACACCACGACTAAAGAACACTACGACTAAAGAACACTATGTCTAAAGAACACTACTACTAAAGAACGCTACTACCAAAGAACACTACGACTAAAGAACACCACGACTAAAGAACACTACGACTAAAGAACACTACGACTAAAGAACACTATGTCTAAAGAACACTACTACTAAAGAACGCTACTACCAAAGAACACTACGACTAAAGAACACCACGACTAAAGAACACCACGACTAAAGAACACTACGACTAAAGAACACTATGTCTAAAGAACACTACTACCAAAGAACACTACGACTAAAGAACACTATGACTAAAGAACACCACGACTAAAGAACACTACAACTAAAGAACAGTACGACTAAAGAACACTACTACCAAAGAACACTACTACTAAAGAACAGTACGACTAAAGAACACTATGACTAAAGAACACCACGACTAAAGAACACTACAACTAAAGAACAGTAAACGACTAAAGAACACTACTACCAAAAACACTACACAAATAAACACTATGACTAAAGAACACAAAACACATGACTAAAGAACACTAAACAACTAAAGAACACTATGTCTAAAGAACACAAAACACATGACTAAAGAACACTATGACTAAAGAACACCACGACTAAAGAACACTACGACTAAAGAACACTACTAAAAGAACACTACTGACTAAAGAACACTATGACTAAAGAACACAAAACACATGACTAAAGAACACTACAACTAAAGAACACTACTAAAAGAACACAACTAAAGAACACTACGACTAAAGAACACTAAACTAAAGAACACTACAACCAAAAACACTACTACCAAAGAACACTACGACTAAAGAACACAACGACTAAAGAACACTACAACTAAAGAACACTACTACAAAAACACACCTAAAGAACACTACATGACCAAAGAACACTACAACTAAAGAACACTACTACCAAAGAACACTACGACTAAAGAACACTACTACCAAAGAACACTATGACTAAAGAACACTATGACTAAAGAACACTACAACTAAAGAACATGACTACCAAGAACACTACAACTAAAGAACACTAAACACAAAAACACTACACTAAAGAACACTATGACTAAAGAACACTACAACTAAAGAACACAAAACACAAAGAACACTACAACTAAAGAACACACTACCAAAGAACACTACACTAAAAACACTATGACTAAAGAACACTAAACTAAAGAACACTACTACCAAAGAACACTACAACTAAAGAACACTACTACCAAAGAACACTAAACACATGACTAAAGAACACTAAACACATGACTAAAGAACACAAAACACATGACTAAAGAACACTACGACTAAAGAACACTAAAACTAAAGAACACTACAACTAAAGAACACTACTAAAAGAACACTACGACTAAAGAACACTAAACACATGACTAAAGAACACTACAACTAAAGAACACTACAACCAAAGAACACTACACCAAAAACACATGACTAAAGAACACCACGACTAAAGAACACTAAACTAAATGACTAAACAACACAAAACACATGACTAAAGAACACCACGACTAAAGAACACTATGACTAAACACATGACTAAAGAACACACAACTAAAGAACACTGAACACTAAACACATGACTAAAGAACACCACGACTAAAGAACACTATGACTAAAGAACACTAAACACATGACTAAAGAACACTACCAAAGAACACTACACTAAAGAACGCTACTAAAAGAACACTACTGACTAAAGAACGCTACTAAAAGAACACATGACTAAAGAACACAAACACGACTAAAGAACACTAAACACATTTACTAAAGAACACTATGTCTAAAGAACACTACTACTAAAGAACGCTACTACCAAAGAACACTACGACTAAAGAACACCACGACTAAAGAACACTACGACTAAAGAACACTAAGACTAAAGAACACTATGTCTAAAGAACACTACTACTAAAGAACGCTACTACCAAAGAACACTACGACTAAAGAACACCACGACTAAAGAACACCACGACTAAAGAACACTACGACTAAAGAACACTATGTCTAAAGAACACTACTACCAAAGAACACTACGACTAAAGAACACTATGACTAAAGAACACCACGACTAAAGAACACTACAACTAAAGAACAGTACGACTAAAGAACACTACTACCAAAGAACACTACTACTAAAGAACAGTACGACTAAAGAACACTATGACTAAAGAACACCACGACTAAAGAACACTACAACTAAAGAACAGTACGACTAAAGAACACTACTACCAAAGAACACTACGACTAAATAAACACTATGACTAAAGAACACAACGACTAAAGAACACTACAACTAAAGAACACTATGTCTAAAGAACACCACGACTAAAGAACACTATGACTAAAGAACACCACGACTAAAGAACACTACGACTAAAGAACACTACTACCAAAGAACACTACTACTAAAGAACACTATGACTAAAGAACACCACGACTAAAGAACACTACAACTAAAGAACACTACTACCAAAGAACACTACGACTAAAGAACACTACAACTAAAGAACACTACAACCAAAGAACACTACTACCAAAGAACACTACGACTAAAGAACACCACGACTAAAGAACACTACAACTAAAGAACACTACTACCAAAGAACACTACGACTAAAGAACACTACTACCAAAGAACACTACAACTAAAGAACACTACACCAAAGAACACTGACTAAAGAACACTACTACCAAAGAACACTATGACTAAAGAACACTATGACTAAAGAACACTGGTAAAGAACACTACTACCAAAGAACACTACAACTAAAGAACACTACTACCAAAGAACACTACGACTAAAGAACACTATGACTAAAGAACACTACAACTAAAGAACACTACTACCAAAGAACACTACAACTAAAGAACACTACTACCAAAGAACACTACGAACTAAAGAACACATGACTAAAGAACACTACAACTAAAGAACACTACTACCAAAGAACACTACAACTAAAGAACACAATACCAAAGAACACTACGACTAAAGAACACTACGACTAAAGAACACCACGACTAAAGAACACTACGACTAAAGAACACTACAACTAAAGAACACTACAACTAAAGAACACTACTACCAAAGAACACTACGACTAAAGAACACTACGACTAAAGAACACTACAACTAAAGACTACAAAGTCTCACTGACTAAAAAGAACACTATGACTAAAGAACACCACATTCTAAAGAACACTACAACCAAAGAACACTACTACCAAAGAACACTATGACTAAAGAACACTACGACTAAAGAACACTATGACTAAAGAACACCACATGACTAAAGAACACTAAACGGGGCTAAAGAACACTACGACTAAAGAACACTACGACTAAAGAACACTACAACTAAAGAACACTACTACCAAAGAACACTACGACTAAAGAACACTATGACTAAAGAACACCACGACTAAAGAACACTACAACTAAAGAACACTATGTCTAAAGAACACCACGACTAAAGAACACTATGACTAAAGAACACCACGACTAAAGAACACCACGACTAAAGAACACTACGACTAAAGAACACTACGACTAAAGAACACTACTACTAAAGAACACTACGACTAAAGAACACCACGACTAAAGAACACCATGACTAAAGAACACTACGACTAAAGAACACCACGACTAAAGAACACTACAACTAAAGAACACTACTACCAAAGAACACTACGACTAAAGAACACTACTACCAAAGAACACTACAACTAAAGAACACTACTACCAAAGAACACTACGACTAAAGAACACTACTACCAAAGAACACTATGACTAAAGAACACTATGACTAAAGAACACTACAACTAAAGAACACTACTACCAAAGAACACTACAACTAAAGAACACTACTACCAAAGAACACTACGACTAAAGAACACTATGACTAAAGAACACTACAACTAAAGAACACTACTACCAAAGAACACTACAACTAAAGAACACTACTACCAAAGAACACTACGACTAAAGAACACTATGACTAAAGAACACTACAACTAAAGAACACTACTACCAAAGAACACTACAACTAAAGAACACTACTACCAAAGAACACTACGACTAAAGAACACTACGACTAAAGAACACCACGACTAAAGAACACTACGACTAAAGAACACTACAACTAAAGAACACTACAACTAAAGAACACTACTACCAAAGAACACTACGACTAAAGAACACTACGACTAAAGAACACTACAACTAAAGAACACTACAACCAAAGAACACTACTACCAAAGAACACTATGACTAAAGAACACCACGACTAAAGAACACTACAACCAAAGAACACTACTACCAAAGAACACTATGACTAAAGAACACTACGACTAAAGAACACTATGACTAAAGAACACTATGACTAAAGAACACTACGACTAAAGAACACTACGACTAAAGAACACTACGACTAAAGAACACTACACCTAAAGAACACTACTACCAAAGAACACTACGACTAAAGAACACTATGACTAAAGAACACCACGACTAAAGAACACTACAACTAAAGAACACTATGTCTAAAGAACACCACGACTAAAGAACACTATGACTAAAGAACACCACGACTAAAGAACACCACGACTAAAGAACATTGCAGACTAAAGAACACTACGACTAAAGAACACTACTACTAAAGAACACTGACTAAAGAACACCACGACTAAAGAACACCATGACTAAAGAACACTGGACTAAAGAACACTATGACTAAAGAACACCACGACTAAAGAACACTACGACTAAAGAACACCACGACTAAAGAACACTATGACTAAAGAACACTACGACTAAAGAACACTACGACTAAAGAACACCACGAATAAAAAACACTACGATTAAAGAACACTATGACTAAAGAACACTACAACTAAAGAACACTACAACCAAAGAACACTACTACCAAAGAACACTACGACTAAAGAACACCACGACTAAAGAACACTACAACTAAAGAACACTACTACCAAAGAACACTACGACTAAAGAACACTACTACCAAAGAACACTACAACTAAAGAACACTACTACCAAAGAACACTACGACTAAAGAACACTATGACTAAAGAACACTACAACTAAAGAACACTACAACCAAAGAACACTATGACTAAAGAACACTACTACCAAAGAACACTTTGACTAAAGAACACTACTACCAAAGAACACTACAACTAAAGAACACTACTACCAAAGAACACTACGACTAAAGAACACTACTACTAAAGAACACTATGACTAAAGAACACTACTACCAAAGAACACTACAACTAAAGAACACTACTACCAAAGAACACTATGACTAAAGAACACTACTACCAAAGAACACTACAACTAAAGAACACTACTACCAAAGAACACTATGACTAAAGAACACTACAACTAAAGAACACTACTACCAAAGAACACTACAACTAAAGAACACTACTACCAAAGAACACTACGACTAAAGAACACTATGACTAAAGAACACTACAACTAAAGAACACTACTACCAAAGAACACTACGACTAAAGAACACTACGACTAAAGAACACTACAACTAAAGAACACTACAACTAAAGAACACTACTACCAAAGAACACTACGACTAAAGAACACTACGACTAAAGAACACTACAACTAAAGAACACTACAACCAAAGAACACTACTACCAAAGAACACTACGACTAAAGAACACTACGACTAAAGAACACTACAACTAAAGAACACTACTACCAAAGAACACTACGACTAAAGAACACTATGACTAAAGAACACCACGACTAAAGAACACTACAACTAAAGAACACTATGTCTAAAGAACACCACGACTAAAGAACACTATGACTAAAGAACACCACGACTAAAGAACACTACGACTAAAGAACACTACTACCAAAGAACACTACTACTAAAGAACACTATGACTAAAGAACACCACGACTAAAGAACACTACGACTAAAGAACACTACGACTAAAGAACACTACTACTAAAGAACACTACGACTAAAGAACACCACGACTAAAGAACACCATGACTAAAGAACACTACGACTAAAGAACACTATGACTAAAGAACACCACGACTAAAGAACACTACGACTAAAGAACACCACGACTAAAGAACACTATGACTAAAGAACACTACGACTAAAGAACACTACGACTAAAGAACACCACGAATAAAAAACACTACGATTAAAGAACACTATGACTAAAGAACACTACGACTAAAGAACACTACGACTAAAGAACACTATGACTAAAGAACACACTGACTAAAGAACACCACAACTAAAGAACACTATGACTAAAGAACACTATGACTAAAGAACACTATGACTAAAGAACACCACGACTAAAGAACACCACGAATAAAGAACACTACGACTAAAGAACACTATGACTAAAGAACACTATGACTAAAGAACACTACGACTAAAGAACACCTCGACTAAAGAACACTATGACTAAAGAACACCATGACTAAAGAACACCACGACTAAAGAACACCACGACTAAAGAACACTATGACTAAAGAACACCATGACTAAAGAACACCACGACTAAAGAACACTATGACTAAAGAACACCACGACTAAAGAACACTACGACTAAAGAACACTACGACTAAAGAACACTACTACTAAAGAACACTACGACTAAAGAACACCACGACTAAAGAACACTATGACTAAAGAACACTATGACTAAGAACACTACGACTAAAGAACACTACGACTAAAGAACACTACG
>NW_025749671.1:0-23337 GCF_021184085.1 Oncorhynchus gorbuscha | reverse complement strand
AGAGGAGAAGGGGATGAAGGGGATGAGAGGAGAAGTGGATGAGGGGATGAGAGAAGGGGATGGGAAGGGGATGAGAGAAGAGGATGAGAGGAGAAGGGGATGAGAGGAGAAGGGGATGAGAGAAGAAGGGATGAGAGAGAAGAAGTGGATGAGAGGAGAAGGGGATGAGGAGAAGGGGAGAGGAGAAGGGATGAGAGAAGAAGGGGAAGGGAAGTGGATGAGAAGAAGATGGATGAGAGAAGAAGTGGATGAGAAGTGGAAGGGGATGAGAGAAGAAGGGGATGAGAGAAGAAGTGGATGAGAGGAGAAGGGATGAGGAGGAGAAGGGGATGAGAGAAGAAGGGGATGAGAAAGAAAGGGGATGAGAGAAGAAGTGGATGAGAGGAGAAGTGGATGAGAGAAGAAGGGGAGAGAAGAAGTGGATGAGAGGAGAAGGGGAGAGGAGAAGGGGATGAGAGAAGATGGGAGGGGATGAGAGAAGAATGGATGAGGAAGGGGATGAGAGAAGAAGTGGATGAGAGAGAAGGGGATTAGAGAAGAAGTGGATGAGAGAAGAAAGATGGATGAGAGGAGAAGTGGATGAGGAAGGGGAGAGAAGAAGGGGATGGATGAGAGGAGAAGGGGAGTGGATGAGAAGAAGGGATGAGAGAAGAAGGGGATGAGAGGAGAAGGGGATGAGAGAGAAGAAGAAAAGTGGATGAGAGAAGAAGATGGATGAGAGGAGAGAGAAGAAGTGGATGAGAGAGGAGAAGGGGATGAGAGAAGAGGATGAGAGAATGGGGAGTGAGAGGAGAAGGGGATGAGAGAAGAAGATGGATGAGAGAAGAAGTGGATGAGAGAAGAAGATGGATGAGAGAAGAATGGGGAAAGAAGAAGTGGATGAGAGAAAGAAGTGGATGAGAGAAGGGGATGAGAGGAGAAGGTGGATGAGAGGAGGGATGAAGAGAAGGGGATGAGAGGGAGAAGGGGATGGGAGAAGAAGGGGATGAGAGGAGAAGGGGATGAGAGAAAAGAGTAGCAGGTTGTCACAAACATGAAATAATAACTGATGATGTCATCATGTAAATAAAAACACACCAAAATCCGCTCCTTCATCCCCAGGTCCTTGCTGTAAAACCACAATACGTTCTCACTTACCAAGTAAACATCAGGGGTAAGCAGACGCCATAGTGTTCAATGACTGTTGTATTTCTGGGCTGTTGTTTAGCGTTCTCAGATGGGTCACCCATACATAGAGGACAGTTGTACTGAGGACAACCCCCTGCTCAACACCCATACATAGAGGACAGTTGTACTGAGGACAACCCCCTGCTCAACACCCATACATAGAGGACAGTTGTACTGAGGACAACCCCCTGCTCAACACCCATACATAGAGGACAGTTGTACTAAGGACAAGCCCCTGCTCAACACCCATACATAGAGGACAGTTGTACTAAGGACAACCCCCTGCTCAACACCCATACATAGAGGACAGTTGTACTGAGGACAACCCCCTGCTCACCATTTTGTCACGAAAAGATGCTCGACTATGCATGGAATTGACAGCCTTGGAAAGACACAACTCTGACGTTTCCAAAACTGCAAAGATATTATCTGTGAGTGCCCCAGAACTAATGCTACAGGCGAAACCAAGATGAAACTTCAAACAGGAAATGAACAGGATTTTTGACGCTGTGTTTTACTAACGTCTCCTTATATGGCTGTGAATATGCTGTGAACGAGCTTATGCGCTCTGCCGTTCCTCCAAGATGTCTGCAGCATTGTGGCGTATTTGTAGGCATATCATTGGAAGATTGACCATAAGAGACTACATTTGCCAGGGGGCCGTCCGGTGCCCTTTGTCTAAATCGGTGCGTAATTCCCAGTGGCAACCATTGTACCTTGCGTTACAGAAGGAGACTCATACTTCCAGGAACGATACATCATTGAAGAGATATGTGAAAAGCACCTTGAGGATTGGTTCTAAACAACGTTTACCATGTTTCAGTCGATATTATGGAGTTAATTTGGAAAAAAGTTTGGCGTTTGGATAACTGAATTTTCGTTTTTATTTTGGTAGCCAAACGTGACGCACGAAACGGACCGATTTCTCCTGCACAAAAAATATTTTAGGAAAAACTGAACATTTGCTATCTAACTGAGAGTCTCCTCATTGAAAACATCCAAAGTTCTTCAAAGGTAAATGATTTATTGAATGTTTTTGCTGGTTTTTGTGAAAATGTGGCCTGCTAATGCTAACGCTAAATGCTAATGCTAAATGCTAATGCTAAATGCTAGTTTGCTATGGTAGAGAAGCATATTTTTGAAAATCTGAGATGACAGTGTTGTTAACAAAAGGCTAAGCATGAGAGCTAGCATATTGATTTCATTTCATTTGCGATTTTCATGAATAGTTAACGTTGCGTTATGGTAATGGTCTTGAGGCTGTAGTCATGATCCCGGATCCAGGTTGGCTCGACGCAAGAGGTTAAAAAAAAAAAAAAGTTGAACTAATTTCACTTCGGAGTTTCAGACTTGATTTTCCCTTACGAAAAATGTATCAACCCCTACTAAAATGTCCATGAATTACAATCCACATAATAATTCCAATTTCCTGTTGCTGCTGGGATTCTTTTCCTGCTGTAGCAAACTGGTTCAAATTAAGATCCTACATCTGTAGCCAGTGTACCCTACTCACGGTCAACTTAGGAGACTCGTTCTCCCAGCTCCCCCTCTGTCTCTCGCTGTCGTTGTAGCGACTGCAAGTCTGACATCTGACCTTCGACCTTCTTCCTCTTGTGCTCCACCTCCTGCTTGGCGTTGGCCAATGAGTGGAGGTCTGCGCTGAGGTCAGATGACTCCTTCTCCAATCCCTGCTTAGCCTTCTCCAGACTGGCTCGCACCTGGGGAGAGAAGGGAGGGTTGGGAGAGACGGGAGGTTGTGAGGATTGGGGAGGGACAGGAAGGGTGGAGGGAATGAGGGAGTGGGGAGAGAAGGGAGGGTGGAGGGAATGAGGGAGTGGGGGAGAGAAGGGAGGGTGGAGGGAATGAGGGAGGGGGAGAGAAGGGAGGGTGGAGGGAATGGGGAGAGAAAGGAGGGTGGAGGGAATGAGGGAGAGAGTGGGGGGAGAGTGGAGGCAATGAGGGAGTGGGGGAGAAGGGAAGGGAGGGAATGAGGGGAGTGGGGAGAGAAGGGGGTGGAGGGAATGAGGGGGAGTGGGGGAGAAGGGAGGGTGGAGGGAATGAGGGAGTGGGTAGAGAAGGGAGGGTGGAGGGGAAGTGGGGGAGAGAAGGGAGGGAGGGGAGAGTGGGGAGAGAAGGGAGGGTGGAGGGAATGAGGGAGTGGGGAGGATGGAGGGTGGAGGGAATGGGGAGAGAAGGGAGGGTGGAGGGAATGAGGGAGTAAAGAAAGAAGGGAGGATGGAGGGAATGAGGGAGTGGGGAGAGAAGGGAGGGTGGAGGGAATGGGGGAGAGAAGGGAGGGTGGAGGGGAATGAGGGAGAGACGGGAGAGTGGAGGCAATGAGGGAGTGGGGAGAGAAGGGAGGGTGGAGGGAATGAGGGAGTGGGGAGAGAAGGGAGGGTGGAGGGAATGGGGGAGAGAAGGGAGGGTGGAGGGAATGAGGGAGAGACGGGAGAGTGGAGGCAATGAGGGAGTGGGGAGAGAAGGGAGGGTGGAGGGAATGAGGAGTGGGGAGAGAAGGGAGGGTGGAGGGAATGAGGGAGTGGGGAGAGAAGGGAGGGTGGAGGGAATGAGGGAGTGGGGAGAGAAGGGAGGGTGGAGGGAATGAGGGAGTGGGGAGAGAAGGGAGGGTGGAGGGAATGAGGGAGTGGGGAGGATGGAGGGTGGAGGGAATGGGGAGAGAAGGGAGGGTGGAGGGAATGAGGGAGTAAAGAAAGAAGGGAGGATGGAGGGAATGAGGGAGTGGGGAGAGAAGGGAGGGTGGAGGGAATGGAGGAGACAAGGGAGGGTGGAGGGAATGAGGGGAGACGGGAGAGTGGAGGGAATGAGGGAGAGACGGGAGGGTGTGAGGGAGTGGGGAGAGAAGGGAGGTTGGAGGGAATGAGGGAGTGGGGGAGAGAAGGAGGGTGGAGGGAATGAGGGAGAGACGGAGAGTGGAGGGAATGAGGGAGAGACGGGAGGGTGTGAGGGAGTGTGTATACTTTGTGTGTGTGTGTGTGTGTGTGTGTGTGTGTGTGTGTGTGTGTGTGTGTGTGTGTGTGTGTGTGTGTGTGTGTGTGTGTGTGTGTGTGTGTGTGTGTGTGTGTGTTACCCTCTTGGCCTGTTCCAGTTGTTCAGACAGTTCCTCAACAGTCTGTGTGTGTTTCTGTCTCATCTCCTGAACCTGAGCTTCATGGTTCCTCCCTTCCTCCTCCATCACCTTCTTCAACATGGCAACCTCCTGCTCTCGCTTCGTCCTGGAGAACACAACACACAGCAACCATCAGTGTGTGTGTCCCAATTGGAGCCGTACGGTAGTTCCTGCTGTGCAGCGGTGGAATCCAGTGGTGTCCTCTAGAGGTCACTAGAGGTCACTAGAGGTCAAACTGAGACCGTATGGTCAGGATGTGGTGTCGTCAGAGATCAAACTGAGACTGTATGGTCAGGATGTGGTGTCCTTTAGAGGTCATTAGAGGTCAAACTGAGACCTTATGGTCAGGATGTGGTCCTCTAGAGATCACTAGAGGTCAAACTGAGACCGTATGGTCAGGATGTGGTGTCCTCTAGAGGTCACTAGAGGTCAAACTGAGACCGTATGGTCAGGATGTGGTGTCCTCTAGAGGTCACTAGAGGTCAAACTGAGACCGTATGGTCAGGATGTGGTGTCCTCTAGAGGTCACTAGAGGTCAAACTGAGACCGTATGGTCAGGACGTGGTGGTGACCGTGACTTGACCGTCACCGTAGCTCCTGCTGTGCGGCGGTGGTGTCCAGAGTGTCTTCCAGCTCAGACCTCAGAGCGTTCAGCTCCTCTCCCAGGTCTCTGCAGGCTGCATCAGCCCTCCTCCTGGCAGCCCCTCTGACTCCAGGTCCTCCTGGATCTCACCTAGTGATCACACACACACACACACACACACACACACACACACACACACACACACACACACACACACACACACACACACACACACACACACACACACACACACACACACACACACACACACACACACACGCAGACACACACACACATGACCGGAGCACACACACATGACCAGAGCACACACACACATACATATGACCAGAGAACACACACTGCTAACCCTAACCTTAACCACACTGCTAACCTTAATGCCTAACCTTAACCACACTGCTAACCCTAACCTTAACCACACTGCTAACCTTAACCACACTGCTAACCTTAATGCCTAACCTAACCACACTGCTAACCCTAACCTTAACCACACTGCTAACCTTAACCATACTGCTAACCCTAACCTTAACCACACTGCTAACCCTAACCTTAACCACACTGCTAACCCTAACCATACTGCTAACCCTAACCTTAACCACACTGCTAACCCTAACCTTAGCCACACTGCTAACCCTAACCTTAACCACACTGCTAACCCTAACCTTAACCACACTGCTAACCCTAACCTTAACCACACTGCTAACCCTAACCATACTGCTAACCCTAACCTTTAACCACACTGCTAACCTTAACCACACTGCTAACCCTAACCATACTGCTAACCCTAACCTTAACCACACTGTTAACCCTAACCTTAGCCACACTGCTAACCCTAACCTTAACCACACTGCTAACCCTAACCTTAGCCACACTGCTAACCCTAACCTTAACCACACTGCTAACCCTAACCATACTGCTAACCCTAACCTTAACCACACTGCTAACCTTAACCTTAACCACACTGCTAACCCTTAACCTTAACCACACTGCTAACCCTTAACCACACTGCTAACCCTAACCTTAACCACACTGCTAACCCTAACCTTAACCACACTGCTAACCCTAACCTTAACCACACTGCTAACCCTAACATTAACCACACTGCTAACCCTAACCTTAACCACACTGCTAACCTTAATGCCTAACCTTAACCACACTGCTAACCCTAACCATACTGCTAACCCTAACCTTAACCACACTGCTAACCTTAACCACACTGCTAACCCTAACCATACTGCTAACCCTAACCTTAACCACACTGCTAACCCTAACCTTAGCCACACTGCTAACCCTAACCTTAACCACACTGCTAACCCTAACCTTAGCCACACTGCTAACCCTAACCTTAACCACACTGCTAACCCTAACCATACTGCTAACCCTAACCTTAACCACACTGCTAACCTTAACCTTAACCACACTGCTAACCCTTAACCTTAACCACACTGCTAACCCTTAACCACACTGCTAACCCTAACCTTAACCACACTGCTAACCCTAACCTTAACCACACTGCTAACCCTAACCTTAACCACACTGCTAACCCTAACATTAACCACACTGCTAACCCTAACCTTAACCACACTGCTAACCTTAATGCCTAACCTTAACCACACTGCTAACCCTAACCTTAACCACACTGCTAACCTTAACCACACTGCTAACCCTAACCATACTGCTAACCCTAACCTTAACCACACTGCTAACCCTAACCTTAACCACACTGCTAACCCTAACCTTAACCACACTGCTAACCCTAACCATACTGCTAACCCTAACCTTACCACACTGCTAACCCTAACCTTAAACCCTAACCCTAACCTTAACCACACTGCTAACCCTAACCTTAACCACACTGCCAACCCTAACCATACTGCTAACCCTAACCTTAACCACACTGCTAACCTTAACCACACTGCTAACCCTAACCATACTGCTAACCCTAACCTTAACCACACTGCTAACCCTAACCTTAGCCACACTGCTAACCCTAACCTTAACCACACTGCTAACCCTAACCTTAGCCACACTGCTAACCCTAACCTTAACCACACTGCTAACCCTAACCATACTGCTAACCCTAACCTTAACCACACTGCTAACCTTAACCTTAACCACACTGCTAACCCTTAACCTTAACCACACTGCTAACCCTTAACCACACTGCTAACCCTAACCTTAACCACACTGCTAACCCTAACCTTAACCACACTGCTAACCCTACCATTAACCACACTGCTAACCCTACCATTAACCACACTGCTAACCCTAACCTTAACCACACTGCTAACCCTAACCTTAGCCACACTGCTAACCTTAACCTTAACCACACTGCTAACCCTAACCTTAACCACACTGCTAACCCTAACCTTAACCACACTGCTAACCCTAACCTTAACCACACTGCTAACCCTAATGTCTGACCCAAACCTTAACCACACTGCTAACCCTAACCTTAACCACACTGCTAACCCTAACCTTAACCACACTGCTAACCCTAACCTTAACCGCACTGCTAACCCTAACCATACTGCTAACCCTAACCTTAACCACACTGCTAACCTTAACCTTAACCACACTGCTAACCCTTAACCTTAACCACACTGCTAACCCTTAACCACACTGCTAACCCTAACCTTAACCACACTGCTAACCCTAACCTTAACCACACTGCTAACCCTACCATTAACCACACTGCTAACCCTAATGTCTGACCCAAACCTTAACCACACTGCTAACCCTAACCTTAACCACACTGCTAACCCTAACCTTAACCACACTGCTAACCCTAACCTTAACCACACTGCTAACCCTAACCTTAGCCACACTGCTAACCTTAACCTTAACCACACTGCTAACCCTAACCTTAACCACACTGCTAACCCTAACCTTAACCACACTGCTAACCCTAACCTTAACCACACTGCTAACCCTAATGTCTGACCCAAACCTTAACCACACTGCTAACCCTAACCTTAACCACACTGCTAACCCTAACCTTAACCACACTGCTAACCCTAACCTTAACCACACTGCTAACCTTAACCACACTGCTAACCTTAACCCTAACCACACTGCTAACCCTTAACCACACTGCTAACCCTTAACCACACTGCTAACCTTAACCACACTGCTAACCCTTAACCACACTGCTAACCCTTAACCACACTGCTAACCCTTAACCACACTGCTAACCTTAACCACACTGCTAACCTTAACCACACTGCTAACCTTAACTACACTGCTAACCCTTAACCACACTGCTAACCTTAACCACACTGCTAACCTTAACCACACTGCTAACCTTAACCTTAACCACACTGCTAACCTTAACCTTAACCACACTGCTAACCCTTAACCACACTGCTAACCTTAACCACACTGCTAACCTAACCACACTGCTAACCTTAACCACACTGCTAACCTTAAATTAAGACCAAAAACCTAAATTTTTTCCCAGTAATTTATTACAATAAAGACAATTTAGGATGAGACTCATCCCAATAAAGCTCAGTTCTACCTCAAGGACGAGACTCATCCCAATCAACGCTCAGTTCTACCTCAAGGACGAGACCCCAATTAACGCTCAGTTCTACCTAATAATAATAATATAATATATGCCATTTAGCAGACGCTTTTATCCAAAGCGACTTACAGTCATGTGTGCATACATTCTACGTATGGGTGGTCCCGGGATCGAACCCACTACCCCTGGCGTTACAAGCGCCATGCTCTACCAACTGAGCTACAGAAGGACGAGACTCATCCTAATCAAGGCTCAGTTCTTCCTCAAGGACGAGACTCATCCCAATCAACGCTCAGTTCTACCTCAAGGACGAGACGCATCCCAATCAACGCTCAGTTCTACCTCAAGGATGAGACTCGTAACAATCAACGCTTAGTTCTACCTCAAGGACGAGACTCATCCCAATCAACGCTCAGTTCTACCTCAAGAACGAGACTCATCCCAATCAACGCTCAGTTCTACCTCAAGGACGAGACTCATCCCAATCAACGCTCAGTTCTACATCAAGGATGAGACTCATCCCAATCAACGCTCAGTTCTACCTCAAGGACGAGTTCTACCCCAATCAACGCCAACCTGCTACCTTTGACCCTTGCGGGTGTCTTTTGGGACATGGATCTCACCTAGCAGCCCCTCCAGCTCCCTGACACGACGCACCGCAGCAACACATGCAGCAGACTCCTCTTCCAACCTGACAGAGAGAGAGAGAGAGAGAGAGAGAGAGAGAGAGAGAGAGAGAGAGAGAGAGAGATTTAGGGCATGAGAAATAATAGCTATTTTATGTGTGTAGATATGCCTAATAACGGTTAGGATTGTCAACGTACAGTCTACAGTCTCTCTCAACTCTTTCACTCTTTGTCAAGTGTGTTCATATGTTCCTGGATAATAAATCTACTGATTGAAGATAGTTCATCCCTGATGATCTGGGATTGATTACCTGGCCTGTGTGGCCAGTAGCTCCTCCTCCTTGGCGGCGAGCTGTGCTCTGAGCTCGGCTAGCTGGGCCTGCAGGTCGGCCAGCTGCTCCTGGAGATCAGCCAGCTCCGTCTCCAGCTTCCTCTTGGCCTTCTCCACATCCTGCCTGCCCTTCTCTTCCTTCTTCATACGCACTGAGGAAGAGTAGGAGGAAGAGGGAAAGGAATCGTCATCATCATTGTTCAGCTTTATCCCAGTCCTAACACACCAGATACAACCAATTAAGGTCTAAATGAAAGACAGATAATTGGCTGATTACTGACTGACTGATTGATGCCAGGGGTGAGGGGTCAGGGGTTAGAGGTCAGAGGTGAGTAACTCACCCTCCAGGTCTGAGATCATAGACTCATGTTTGTTCTTCAGCTTGGTCAGGTTCTTAGACTTCTCCTCTTCCTCAGCCAGGTTAGAGCTGGAGTCTGCTATTCTCTCCTCCAACAGTTTACGCTCCTGAAGAACAACGGATAAAAGAGAGAAAGGTCAGGGTTCAGAGGTGAGGGGTCAGGGACTGTGCTATTATCTCCTCCAACAGCTTAGGCTCCCGAAGAACAACACACAGCAGGGAGAAAGGTTAATCAGAGGTCAGAGGAGAGGGGTCAGGGACTGAGTGCTGAGCGCTACATGAGGAACAGGAGAACAGGGAGGAAGATCGGTGTGTGGGTAGGTGGGTGAATGGTGTTTATTGAGACAGGGGTGTAGAACAACATACCTTGAGTAGTTTGTTATTCTGGTCCTCCATGATGACAACGCCCTCCTCCAGTTTCTTGACCTTCCCTCAACAGTCACCTTCTCCAGCTGCAGCTTCTGACGAGAGTCCTCCTCCTCTGACAGGTGGGCCTCCATGGCCTAAAACACAGAGAGGAGAAAGGGATGAAGAGGCGAGAGAGAGAGGGACAGGGAGGGGCGATATATAGGATAAGAGTTTGTGTGTTTTCTGTTCCCAAATATAATGTTTTAATAAAGGTTAGGTGATACAATCACAATGTTTCAACCCAAATGGTCTCTGTCACTCCACCTGACCCACAACAGGGCCTCCACCTGACCCACAACAGGGCCTCCACCTGACCCACAACAGGGCCTCCTTCACCTGACCCACAACAGGGCCTCCACCTGACCCACAACAGGGCCTTCACCTGACCCACAACAGGGCCTCCTTCACTTGACCCACAACAGGGCCTCATTCACCTGACCCACAACAGGACCTCCACCTGACCTACAACAGGGCCTCCACCTGACCCACAACAGGGCCTCCACCTGACCCACAACAGGGCCTCCACCTGACCCACAACAGGGCCTCCACCTGACCCACAACAGGGCCTTCACCTGACCCACAACAGGGCCTCCTCCACCTGACCCACAACAGAGCCTTCACCTGACCCACAACAGGGCCATATGACCCACAACAGGGCCTCCACCACCTGACCCACAACAGGGCCTCCACCACCTGACCCACAACAGGGCCTCCACCACCTGACCCACAACAGGGCCTCCTTCACCTGACCCACAACAGGGCCTTCACCTGACCCACAACAGGGCCTCCACCTGACCCACAACAGGGCCATATGCCCCACAACAGGGCCTTCATCTGACCCACAACAGGGCCATATGACCCACAACAGGGCCTCCTCCACCTGACCCACAATAGGGCCTCCACCTGACCCACAACAGGGCCTTCACCTGACCCACAACAGGGCCTTCACCTGACCCACAACAGGGCCTTCACCTGACCCACAACAGGGCCTCCACCTGACCCACAACAGGGCCATATGACCCACAACAGGGCCTTCACCTGACCCACAACAGGGCCTTCACCTGACCCACAACAGGGCCTCCACCTGACCCACAACAGGGCCATATGACCCACAACAGGGTCTCCACCTGACCCACAACAGGGCCTTCACTGACCTGACCCACAACAGGGCCCTTCACCTGACCCACAACAGGGCCTCCACCTGACCCACAACAGGGCCTTGACCCACAACACCACCTGACCCACAACAGGGCCTTCACCTGACCCACAACAGGGCCCAGGGCCTTCACCTGACCCACAACAGGGCCTCCACCTGACCCACAACAGGGCCTCCACCTGACCCACAACAGGGCCTCCACCACCTGACCCACAACAGGGCCTTCACCTGACCCACAACAGGGCCTTCCACCTGACCCACAACAGGGCCTCCTCCACCTGACCCACAACAGGGCCTTCACCTGACCCACAACAGGGCCTGACCCACAACAGGGCCTCCACCTGACCCACAACAGGGCCTGACCCACAACAGGGCCTCCACCTGACCCACAACAGGGCCTGACCCACCACTTCACCTGACCCACAACAGGGCCTTCACCTGACCCACAACAGGGCCTCCACCTGACCCACAACAGGGCCATATGACCCACAACAGGGTCTCCACCTGACCCACAACAGGACCTCCACCACCTGACCCACAACAGGGCCATATGACCCACAACAGGGCCTCCTTCACCTGACCCACAACAGGGCCTCCTTCACCTGAACCACAACAGGGCCTCCACCTGACCCACAACAGGGCCATATGACCCACAACAGGGTCTCCACCTGAACCACAACAGGGCCTCCACCTGACCCACAACAGGGCCATATGACCCACAACAGGGCCTTCACCTGACCCACAACAGGGCCTTCACCTGACCCACAACAGGGCCTCCACCTGACCCACAACAGGGCCATATGACCCACAACAGGGTCTCCACCTGACCCACAACAGGACCTCCACCACCTGACCCACAACAGGGCCTCCTCCACCTGACCCACAACAGGGCCTCCACCTGACCCACAACAGGGCCATATGACCCACAACAGGGTCTCCACCTGACCCACAACAGGACCTCCACCACCTGACCCACAACAGGGCCTTCACCTGACCCACAACAGGACCTCCACCTGACCCACAACAGGGCCATATGACCCCACAGGGTCTCCACCTGACCCACAACAGGGCCTCACCACCTGACCCACAACAGGGCCTCATTCACCTGACCCACAACAGGGCCTCCACCTGACCCACAACAGGGCCTCCACCTGACCCACAACAGGGCCTTCACCTGACCCACAACAGGGCCTTCACCTGACCCACAACAGGGCCTTCACCTGACCCACAACAGGGCCTCCACCTGACCCACAACAGGGCCATATGACCCACAACAGGGTCTCCACCTGACCCACAACAGGACCTCCTCCACCTGACCCACAACAGGGCCATATGACCCACAACAGGGCCTCCTTCACCTGACCCACAACAGGGCAACAGGGCCTTCACCTGACCCACAACAGGGCCTCCACCTGACCCACAACAGGGCCATATGACCCACAACAGGGTCTCCACCTGACCCACAACAGGGCCTCCACCACCTGACCCACCTGACCCACAACAGGGCCTCACCTCCACCTGACCCACAACAGGGGGCAGGGCCATATGACCCACAACAGGGTCTCCACCTGACCCACAACAGGACCTCCACCACCTGACCCACAACAGGGCCTCACCTCCACCTGACCCACAACAGGGCCTCCACCTGACCCACAACAGGGCCATATGACCACAACAACAGGGTATGACCCACAACAGGGCCTCCACCTGACCCACAACAGCCTCCTTCACCTGACCCACAACAGGGCCTCCACCTGACCCACAACAGGACCCACAACCACCTGACCCACAACAGGGCCTCCACCACCTGACCCACAACAGGGCCTTCACCTGACCCACAACAGGGCCTCCACCTGACCCACCAGGGCCATATGACCCACAACAGGGTCTCCACCTGACCCACAACAGGACCTCCACCACCTGACCCACAACAGACCCACAACAGGGCCTCTCACCACCTGACCCACAACAGGGCCTGACCCACCACCTGACCCACAACAGGGCCACCTGACCCACAACAGGGCCTCCACCTGACCCACAACAGGGCCTGACCCACAACAGGGCCCACCTGACCCACAACAGGGCCTTCACCTGACCCACAACAGGGCCTCCACCTGACCCACAACAGGGCCATATGACCCACAACAGGGTCTCCACCTGACCCACAACAGGACCTCCACCACCTGACCCACAACAGGGCCTCCTCCACCTGACCCACAACAGGGCCTCCACCTGACCCACAACAGGGCCATATGACCCACAACAGGGTCTCCACCTGACCCACAACAGGACCTCCACCACCTGACCCACAACAGGGCCTTCACCTGACCCACAACAGGGCCTCCACCTGACCCACAACAGGGCCATATGACCCACAACAGGGTCTCCACCTGACCCACAACAGGGCCTCCACCACCTGACCCACAACAGGGCCTCCTTCACCTGACCCACAACAGGGCCTCCACCTGACCCACAACAGGGCCTCCACCTGACCCACAACAGGGCCTTCACCTGACCCACAACAGGGCCTTCAGCTGACCCACAACAGGGCCTTCACCTGACCCACAACAGGGCCTCCACCTGACCCACAACAGGGCCATATGACCCACAAAAGGGTCTCCACCTGACCCACAACAGGACCTCCACCACCTGACCCACAACAGGGCCATATGACCCACAACAGGGCCTCCTTCACCTGACCCACAACAGGGCCTCCTTCACCTGAACCACAACAGGGCCTCCACCTGACCCACAACAGGGCCATATGACCCACAACAGGGTCTCCACCTGAACCACAACAGGGCCTCTACCTGACCCACAACAGGGCCATATGACCCACAACAGGGCCTTCACCTGACCCACAACAGGGCCTTCACCTGACCCACAACAGGGCCTCCACCTGACCCACAACAGGGCCATATGACCCACAACAGGGTCTCCACCTGACCCACAACAGAACCTCCACCACCTGACCCACAACAGGGCCTCCTCCACCTGACCCACAACAGGGCCTCCACCTGACCCACAACAGGGCCATATGACCCACAACAGGGTCTCCACCTGACCCACAACAGGACCTCCACCACCTGACCCACAACAGGGCCTCCACCTGACCCACAACAGGGCCATATGACCAACAACAGGGTCTCCACCTGACCCACAACAGGACCTCCACCACCTGACCCACAACAGGGCCTCCTTCACCTGAACCACAACAGGGCCTCCACCTGACCCACAACAGGGCCATATGACCCACAACAGGGCCTCCTTCACCTGACCCACAACAGGGCCTCCTTCACCTGACCCACAACAGGGCCTCCACCTGACCCACAATAGGACCTTACATCTATACCAGTATATGGATAAGGGCAGAGTGCAGTCAATCTACCATCCCCTAACTTCAGCATTTCCCAACCAGAAACCAAAGGAAGTCAATGAACCCGGTAATATCCATATTAGCATTTCATGCCAAATTTTCTGATTTTGTCCATTTTGACTCATCACTGATATACCAGAGTTGAAAAGGTCATCGCTCGGTAATCTAATCTGCCCACCTGTAGTTGCTGCTGCATGTCCTTCCTCTCCTGCTGCAGCTGTGTGGCTCTCTCCTCCTCTTCCTCCAGCCGCGACTCCATCTCATGGAGCACCTCCTCCAGCTCCTGCTTCTTGACCTCCAGACGAACCCTCATCTCCTCTGCCTCAGCATACAACTCTGTCTCCGCCTGAAGCTTCTGCTCCAGTTTAGCTCGCTCCTCTACTACCTAGAGAGAGAGAGAGTGAGAGTGTGTGTGTGTCTCCACCTCACCTGTGTGTGTCTCCACCTCACCTGTGTGTGTGTGTGTGTCTCCACCTCACCTGTATGTGTGTGTGTGTGTGTGTCTCTGCCTTACCTGTGTGCGTGTGTGTCTCCACTTCACCTGTGTGTGTGTGTGTGTGTCTCCACTTCGTGTGTGTGTGTGAGTGTATGTGTGTTTGTGTGTGTCTCCACTTCGTGTGTGTGTGTGTGTGTTTCTCCACTTTGTGTGTGTGTGTGTGTCTCCACTTCACCTGTGTGTGTTTCTGGGAGATCTCCTTCAGTTCCACCTGGCTCTTCTGAGCCAGATCCTTGGCAGACTTCAGCTCCTCCTCCTTCTGACCCATTTCTTCTTCCTGTCGTGTCACCTGGAGGAGGGGCTTCACCTGCGGGACGACCAATCAACGTTTACATAAGAGCTGCCATCAAAACAAACCAACCAATCAAAACTATGATATACTCAACAAGTGATGGATGTGACAAAACAATATACACACAACACTGGATAGGACAGATAACCAGTCCCAAATCAAACACGTGTGTGTGTGTGTGTGTGTGTGTGTGTGTGTGTGTGTGTGTGTGTGTGTGTGTGTGTGTGTGTGTGTGTGTGTGTGTGTGTGTGTGTGTGTGTGTGTGTGTGTGTGTGTGTGTGTGTGTGTGTGTGTGTGTGTGTAGATGTGTGTGTGTGTGTATGTAGATGTGTGTGTGTGTATATAGATGTGTGTGTGTGTATATAGATGTGTGTGTGTGTGTATATAGATGTGTGTGTGTGTGTGTGTGTGTATATAGATGTGTGTGTGTGTGTGTGTGTGTGTGTGTATATAGATGTGTGTGTGTGTATATAGATGTGTGTGTGTGTGTGTGTGTGTGTGTGTGTGTGTGTGTGTGTGTGTGTGTGTGTGTGTGTGTGTGTGTGTGTGTGTGTGTGTGTGTGTGTGTGTGTGTGTGTATATAGATGTGTGTGTGTGTGTGTGTGTGTGTGTGTGTGTGTGTGTGTGTGTGTGTGTGTGTGTGTGTGTGTGTGTGTGTGTGTGTGTGTGTGTGTGTGTGTGTGTGTGTGTGTGTGTGTGTGTGTGTGTATAGATGTGTGTGTGTGTGTGTGTGTGTGTGTGGACAGAAGTGTGTGTGTGTTGTGTGTGTGTGTGGTGTGTGTGTTGTGTGTGTGTGTGGCAACACTGTTGTGTAACCTGTGGTGTGTGTGTGTGTGTGTGTGTGTGTGTGTGTGTGTACCTTGGTGAACAGCCTCCACCACTGCCAGTTCTTCAGGACCAGGTAGACGGCACAGTTCCTCTGAATCACCTTCATAGCAGTCAGCTGGGCCTGACGCTTACTAAACGCTCTGTGGACAGAAGTCTCATCAGAGTGTGTCTGCTATCATGTTACACTAACCTACTGGCAACACTGTTACACTAACCTACTGGCAACACTGTTACACTAACCTACTGGCAACACTGTTACACTAACCTACTGGCAACACTGTTACACTAACCTACTGGCAACACTGTTACACTAACCTACTGGCAACACTGTTACACTAACCTACTGGCAACACTGTTACACTAACCTACTGGCAACACTGTTACACTAACCTACTGGCAACACTGTTACACTAACCTACTGGCAACACTGTTACACTAACCTACTGGCAACACTGTTACACTAACCTACTGGCAACACTGTTACACTAACCTACTGGCAACACTGTTACACTAACCTACTGGCAACACTGTTACACTAACCTACTGGCAACACTGTTACACTAACCTACTGGCAACACTGTTACACTAACCTACTGGCAACACTGTTACACTAACCTACTGGCAACACTGTTACACTAACCTACTTGCAACACTGTTACACTAACCTACTGGCAACACTGTTACACTAACCTACTGGCAACACTGTTACACTAACCTACTGGCAACACTGTTACACTAACCTACTGGCAACACTGTTACACTAACCTACTGGCAACACTGTTACACTAACCTACTGGCAACACTGTTACACTAACCTACTGGCAACACTGTTACACTAACCTACTGGCAACACTGTTACACTAACACTAACCTGGCAACACTGTTACACTAACCTACTGGCAACACTGTTACACTAACCTACTGGCAACACTGTTACACTAACCTACTGGCAACACTGTTACACTAACCTACTGGCAACACTGTTACACTAACCTACTGGCAACACTGTTACACTAACCTACTGGCAACACTGTTACACTAACCTACTGGCAACACTGTTACACTAACCTACTGGCAACACTGTTACACTAACCTACTGGCAACACTGTTACACTAACCTACTGGCAACACTGTTACACTGTTACACTAACCTACTGGCAACACTGTTACACTAACCTACTGGCAACACTGTTACACTAACCTACTGGCAACACTGTTACACTAACCTACTGGCAACACTGTTACACTAACCTACTGGCAACACTGTTACACTAACCTACTGGCAACACTGTTACACTAACCTACTGGCAACACTGTTACACTAACCTACTGGCAACACTGTTACACTAACCTACTGGCAACACTGTTACACTAACCTACTGGCAACACTGTTACACTAACCTACTGGCAACACTGTTACACTAACCTACTGGCAACACTGTTACACTAACCTACTGGCAACACTGTTACACTAACCTACTGGCAACACTGTTACACTGTTACACGAACCTACTGGCAACACTGTTACACGAACCTACTGGCAACACTGTTACACTAACCTACTGGCAACACTGTTACACTAACCTACTGGCAACACTGTTACACTAACCTACTGGCAACACTGTTACACTAACCTACTGGCAACACTGTTACACTAACCTACTGGCAACACTGTTACACTAACCTACTGGCAACACTGTTACACTAACCTACTGGCAACACTGTTACACTAACCTACTGGCAACACTGTTACACTAACCTACTGGCAACACTGTTACACTAACCTACTGGCAACACTGTTACACTAACCTACTGGCAACACTGTTACACTAACCTACTGGCAACACTGTTACACTAACCTACTGGCAACACTGTTACACTAACCTACTGGCAACACTGTTACACTAACCTACTGGCAACACTGTTACACTAACCTACTGGCAACACTGTTACACTAACCTACTGCAACAACACTGTTACACTAACCTACTGGCAACACTGTTACACTAACCTACTGGCAACACTGTTACACTAACCTACTGCAACAACACTGTTACACTAACCTACTGGCAACACTGTTACACTAACCTACTGGCAACACTGTTACACTAACCTACTGGCAACACTGTTACACTAACCTACTGGCAACACTGTTACACTAACCTACTGGCAACACTGTTACACTAACCTACTGGCAACACTGTTACACTAACCTACTGGCAACACTGTTACACTAACCTACTGGCAACACTGTTACACTAACCTACTGGCAACACTGTTACACTAACCTACTGCAACAACACTGTTACACTAACCTACTGGCAACACTGTTACACTAACCTACTGGCAACACTGTTACACTATCCTACTGGCAACACTGTTACACTAACCTACTGGCAACACTGTTACACTAACCACTAACCTACTGCACTAACCTACTGGCAACACTGTTACACTAACCTACTGCAACAACACTGTTACACTAACCTACTGGCAACACTGTTACACTAACCTACTGCAACAACACTGTTACACTAACCTACTGGCAACACTGTTACACTAACCTACTGCAACAACACTGTTACACTAACCTACTGCAACAACACTGTTACACTAACCTACTGGCAACACTGTTACACTAACCTACTGCAACAACACTGTTACACTAACCTACTGGCAACACTGTTACACTAACCTACTGGCAACACTGTTACACTAACCTACTGGCAACACTGTTACACTAACCTACTGCAACAACACTGTTACACTAACCTACTGCAACAACACTGTTACACTAACCTACTGGCAACACTGTTACACTAACCTACTGGCAACACTGTTACACTAACCTACTGCAACAACACTGTTACACTAACCTACTGGCAACGCTACCTCACGGGTGAAATGTGTCTGCTATCATGCTGCTGTGGGCGCTACTGGTAAAAACACTGTTACACTAACCTACTGGCAACGCTACCTCACGGGTGAAATGTGTCTGCTATCATGCTGCTGTGGGCGCTACTGGTAAAAACACTGTTACACTAACCTACTGGCAACGCTACCTCACTCGCCTGCTCGCCTCCCTACCACTGAGGAAGTACAGCTCCCGCTCAGCCCAGTCAAAACTGTTCGCTGCCCTGGCCCCCCAATGGTGGAACAAACTCCCTCACGACGCCAGGACAGCGGAGTCAATCACCACCTTCCGGAGACACCTGAAACCCCACCTCTTTAAGGAATACCTAGGATAGGATAAGTAATCCCTCTCACCCCCCTTAAGATGCACTATTGTAAAGTGACTGTTCCACTGGATGTCATAGGGTGAATGCACCAATTTGTAAGTCGCTCTGGATAAGAGCGTCTGCTAAATTACTTAAATGTAAATGTAAATGTAATGTAAATGTAAATGTGTCTGCTATCATGCTGCTGTGGGCGCTACTGGTAAAAACACTGTTACACTAACCTACTGGCAACGCTACCTCACGGGTGTAATGTGTCTGCTATCATGCTGCTGTGGGCACGACTGGCAACAACACTGTTACACTAACCTACTGGCAACGCTACCTCACGGGTGTAATGTGTTGATGTGAGGGTCCCGGTGTGGGGAGCCCAGGCTGGAAACAACACTGTTACACTAACCGGCGAGACAGGAAGCTCCTAGCGTGGGCCTGGAAGGCGATGATGACCACGGTCAGTTTAAGGTCCCTCTCCTCCTCCAGCTGGGCTAACACTCCTGTTCTGAAGAACATCTTACTCTGACCAATACGGAACAGATTAGGGTCCAGGTCCAGGTGCTTCATCTGGAGAGGAAGTCATAACACCTTTATCATGGCACCTTTATCATAACACCGTTATCATAACACCGTTATCATAACACCTTTATCATAACACCGTTATCCGTTATCATAACACCTTTATCATAACACTGTTATCATAACACCTTTATCCTAACACCTTTATCGTGACACCTTTATCCTAACACCTTTATCGTGACACCTTTATCCTAACACCTTTATCATAACACCGTTATCATAACACCTTTATCCAAACACCTTTATCGTGACACCTTTATCCAAACACCTTTATCGTGACACCTTTCAACACAAAGGTCCCTTTAGAATAACTCTTTACTTATCCAGAACTAAGGTAGAAACATTTGTCCTATTTAGTTCATTGCTCAACTTTAGCTTTTCTAAAAAGTGCAGGTTCAAATGTGCCAAAAGGTTTTTAGGCTCAGTGACTGTATGAGTTAGATCAACTCAGAGGTTTCAGTTAGATCAACTCAGAGGTTTCAGTTAGATCAACTCCGAGGTTTCAGTTAGATCAACTCAGAGGTTTCAGTTAGATCAACTCAGACGTTATCAGTTAGATCAACTCAGACGTTTTCAGTTAGATCAACTCAGACGTTTTCAGTTAGATCAACTCAGACGTTTTCAGTTAGATCAACTCAGACGTTTTCAGTTAGATCAACTCAGACGTTATCAGTTAGATCAACTCAGACGTTTTCAGTTAGATCAACTCCGAGGTTTCAGTTAGATCAACTCAGACGTTATCAGTTAGATCAACTCAGACGTTTTCAGTTAGATCAACTCAGACGTTTTCAGTTAGATCAACTCAGACGTTTTCAGTTAGATCAACTCAGACGTTTTCAGTTAGATCAACTCAGACGTTATCAGTTAGATCAACTCAGACGTTTTCAGTTAGATCAACTCAGACGTTTTCAGTTAGATCAACTCAGACGTTTTCAGTTAGATCAACTCAGACGTTTTCAGTTAGATCAACTCAGACGTTTTCAGTTAGATCAACTCAGACGTTTTCAGTTAGATCAACTCAGACGTTTTCAGTTAGATCAACTCAGACGTTTCAGTTAGATCAACTCAGACGTTTTCAGTAAGATGAAATCACCATTAGTTGACAAGCCTGTTTCCCGTCCATGAAACCCTTTGGGATGCAGTTGGCTGCTAGGATCTCATAGCTACAAGAAGAGGAAGAGAAAGAAGAGGAAGAAAGAGAGGAAGACAGAAGGAAGAGAACACGTTGTTATGTGTTAACTACACAGACACAATCGTGGTTCCTTAACGTTGGTGTTAGAACGTTCCCTCACCGTTGTCGGAACTCTTGGAACACGATGCGGTTGGGGAAGCCCTGTCTGCAGATACGGATCCCTTCTAGAACCCCGTTACACCTCAACTGTTCCAGAACCAGGTTAGCATCCAGCTTCCCTGCCTACACACACACACAGGAACAATGAGGGAGAGAGAGAGATCAGAGGTGACTCAAGAGAGAGGAGATGAATTGATGAAACGTATATAAATAGCGGTAAGTGTTTTGGGTAAGGGGGATAGTGTCCTACCCTCTTCTCGTGGTTGGGGATGATACAGCGTATGAAGTTGGGCTGTGTGTTGTTCAACGTGGTCATCAGTTTGCCCAGGGATTCCTTGTAGAGCTGACCCACTGTCCTGAACATGCCCTTCTTAGACTTGGTGGCGCTGGGGCCGAGCTCTCTGACATCTTGGTAATGGTCTCCAGACCCACCACATGGTCCACTGGAAACAGAACAGGGATTATTCATGATCTCTGAGAAGAAAGGCTAGGGGGGGAAAGGTGAGAGGGAGGGAGAAAGAGGAGGAGATGAAAGAGAGAGGGAGGGAGAAAGAGGAGGAGATGAAAGAGAGAGGCAGGGAGAAAGAGGATGAGATGAAGAGGAGGAGATGAAAGAGAGAGGGAGGGAGAAAGAGGAGGAGATGAAAGAGAGGGAGGGAGAAAGAGGAGGAGATGAAAGAGGAGGAGATGAAAGAGAGAGGGAGGGAGAAGAGGAGGAGATGAAAGAGAGAGGGAGGGAGAAAGAGGAGGAGATGAAAGAGAGAGGGAGGGAGAAAGAGGAGGAGATGAAAGAGAGAGGGAGGGAGAAAGAGGAGGAGATGAAAGAGGAGGAGATGAAAGAGAGAGGGAGGGAGAAAGAGGAGGAGATGAAAGAGAGGGAGGGAGAAAGAGGAGGAGATGAAAGAGGAGGAGATGAAAGAGAGAGGGAGGGAGAAAGAGGAGGAGATGAAAGAGAGAGGGAGGGAGAAAGAGGAGGAGATGAAAGAGAGAGGCAGGGAGAAAGAGGAGGAGATGAAAGAGAGAGGCAGGGAGAAAGAGGATGAGATGAAAGAGAGAGGGAGGGAGAAAGAGGAGGATATGAAGAGAGAGGCAGGGAGAAAGAGGAAGAGATGAAAGAGAGAGGCAGGGAGAAAGAGGAGGAGATGAAAGAGAGAGGGAGGGAGAAAGAGGAGGAGATGAAAGAGAGAGGGAGGGAGAAAGAGGAGGAGATGAAAGAGAGAGGGAGGGAGAAAGAGGAGGAGATGAAAGAGAGAGGCAGGGAGAAAGAGGAGGAGATGAAAGAGAGAGGGAGGGAGAAAGAGGAGGAGATGAAAGAGAGAGGGAGGGAGAAAGAGGAGGAGATGAAAGAGAGAGGCAGGGAGAAAGAGGAGGAGATGAAAGAGAGAGGGAGGGAGAAAGAGGAGGAGATGAAAGAGAGAGGGAGGGAGAAGAACAGGTGACAGGCAAGAAGGAGAGACTGAATACTTTAGAATACTGAAGAACCTGAAAACCTTGGATCACTGTTACTCTAACTTCCGCGACGCATATAAGGCCCTGCCCCGCCCCCCTTTCGGAAAAGCTGACCACGACTCCATTTTGCTGATCCC
The DNA here is from genome assembly GCF_021184085.1 of Oncorhynchus gorbuscha. Taxonomy (NCBI): domain Eukaryota; kingdom Metazoa; phylum Chordata; class Actinopteri; order Salmoniformes; family Salmonidae; genus Oncorhynchus; species Oncorhynchus gorbuscha. The sequence goes on along the minus strand of NW_025749671.1, from coordinate 359 downwards.
TGCCTACAGGCAGAAATTAAAACAAGAGGCTCCCACGCTGAGGTCTGTCCAACGCTGGTCAGACCAAGCTGACTCTACACTCCAAGACTGCTTCCATCACGTGGATTGGGACATGTTTCGTATTGCGTCAGATGGGAATATTGACGAATACGCTGATTCGGTGTGCGAGTTCATTAGAACGTGCGTCGAAGATGTCGTTCCCATAGCAACGATAAAAACATTCCCTAACCAGAAACCGTGGATTGATGGCAGCATTCGCGTGAAACTGAAAGCGCGAACCACTGCTTTTAATCAGGGCAAGGTGTCTGGCAACATGACTGAATACAAACAGTGCAGCTATTCCCTCCGTAAGGCTATCA